>NW_006922246.1:1081593-1108967 GCF_000298275.1 Orycteropus afer afer | reverse complement strand
TTCAATCTCATTAATTCTGTCTTCCATTGCATCAATTCTACTCCTTTGCCCTTTCAATGTGTTATCTATTTCTGACAATTTAGTATTAATCTTCTGGATTTCTTTTTGTAGATTTAGAATCGTTTCTAATTTTTCATTTATTTTGTCCTTTTGTTCTTGTATTTTCTTCCAAAATTCTTCTAGGGTTTTGTCTGTGTTTCCCTTGGTCTGTCTCTCAATCCTTTGAAGATACTTAAATATAATTCTTTTGAATTCCTTATCAGGGAGTTCCAATGCTGTGTCTTCTCAGAGATGTGTTTTGGGTCTGTATCATGGTCCCTTGTTTCTCCTGGTTTATCTTGCTTCTTTGTGTGGACTGTGATGCTCTGTTGTCTCCGAGGCATTGTGGCATTTTTGTGTTTATATTTAATTAGGGATTATATGCTAGAGTGACTTTCCCATAATTTTCATTTTCCTTGTTTTGTTTGTATGTTATGTACATAAGCAGGGTACTGTGCTGTGTTCCTCTATTCACTAGTTGACAGCACTTATACACTCACCACCTGTCTCCTTTCCTATTGTCAGTCTCTTGTATGTCCTTGACACCCCTGGCAAACAGAGCCTCTTCTTAGGTCCTGTTTTCATTCAGGTTTTTCCACTAGCTGGTGCCTACTCCACCTCTGTATAGTTCCTTTCAAAGCTCAGAGTTCCAGAATTATCTTCTGTATCTCTGTCAATTTGTTTTTATTTTCTTGGTTGAAGAGGGTCTGTGTCACTTGTCTGCCTATTTCTCCATCTTACTGGAAGTCTCCCTCTCTTCTTTATTTTTGGTTTTGTGCTTATTAAACCCATATGTTTTCCTTTCTTCTGGATTTGCTTAGGGAGATTGTTAATTTTCTCTGTGGTTACCTTTGAGTGAATTCTTGTCTCTACATCTTTAGAACAGTGCATTCTATGAAGACATTGTCCTGTTTTCCTCTCCATTTGGACGCTTGTCCCTAGAGGTTTTATTTCCTCTAATAGGTTAGTTGCTGTTGTTGCATGCAGATTAGGTCCTTAATTTTTAGAGTACAGTGTTTTATGGTCTTATTTTGAGTTTCTATTCCTGATTTGGTTTTAGTGTTGATGTCATGTATCCTGATTTTGTTGATCTCTGTTGTGGGTTCTCTATTGGAAGGACTTCCTTAAGCATTTCTTGTAGGGTTGGTCTGGTTTTCACAAAATCCCTTAATTTCTGTTTGTTTAGGAATGCCTTGATTTCTCTCTCATATTTGATGGATAATTTGGCTGGATGTAGCATTCTTGGTTGGAAGGTCTTTTCCTTCAGTGTTTTATATATGCTACTCCATTGCCTTCTTGCCTGCATGGTTTCTGCTGGGTAATCAGAACTCAGCCTAACTGTTTGCTTATTATAAGTAATATTTCTTTTATCCCAGGTAGCTCATAAAATGTTTTCTTTGTCTCTGCTTTTGGAGAGTTTGATTATAATAAGCTTTGGTGTTTTTCTCTTGGGGTCTATCTTGTATGGGATTCTATGAGCTTTTGGACAAATATCTTTTCTTCCTTCATGATATGGGGGAAGTTTTCTGTTAGTAGGTGTTCTATAATTTTCTCAGTGTTTTTTTTTTTTTTTTTTTTGGCCTCTCCTTGCTTTGAAATTCCAATAAGGCATGTGTTGTTTCTTTTCATGTCATCCCATATAAGTCTTAGGTTCTCTTCATTTCTCTTAAATATTTGTTCTGAGTTTTCTTCATACAGGCTGATGCCCAGGGATTTGTCTTCTAGTTGGGATATGTGTTGTTCAGCCAATTCTATCCTACACTTTTGTGCTTCTACTGTATTGTGTAATTCTGTAATTTTGGTATTCATCTTCTGAATTTCTAACTGCTGTGTTTGTATGAGCTCTGATTGTGCATTAATCTTGCTATTTTATTCTTGAATGATTTTCCTGAGTTCTTCCAGGGAACTGTCTGTGTTCTACTTGCTTCTGTTTGGGGTTTCCTTAGGTTCTTTTCAAGCTCTATAAACATATCATCTAAATTCCTTAACACATCTTGTTTGCATGTTTGGTCAGTTTCAGACTGTAGAAGTTGATAAAAGTCTCCAATTTCCTTATCTTTTGCTTTAGTGGTTGGTGAGTAAATTTGAGTAATAGTAGTATTACCTGGTCTTCCTCATAGGCATATGGATATTATCCTATCACTGACAGCATTGTACTTCAGGACAGATCTTGAAACATCCTTTGTGATGATGAATGCCATGCCATTCCTCTTCAAATTTTCATTCCTGGCATAGTAGATCATATGGTTGTCCGATTCAAAATGGCCAAAACTGGTCCATTGCAGCTCACTAATGCCTAGGATATCAATCTTTATGTGTTCCATTTCATTTTTGACAGCTTCCAATTTTCCTAGATTCACACTTCGTACATTCTATATTCCAATTATTAGTGGATGTTTTCAGCTTCTTAGTTTGTGTCATGCCACATCAGCAAATGCAGGTCCCCAAAGCTTTACTTTATCCATATCATTAAGTTTGGTTCTACTCTGATGAGGCAGCTCTCTCCCAGTCATATTTTGTTTGCCTTCTGACCTAAGGGGCTCATCTTCTGGCACTGTATCAGACAGTGTTTCTGGGCTATTCATAAAGTTGTCCAGTAAAGTATTGGGCAGTTTTTTCTGCTATTCATAAGGTTTTCCCTTGCCAATTCTCTGAGAAGTGGATGACCTCTTCTTTCTTCTGAGTCTGCCTCAGTCTGGAAGCTATGCTGAAACCTGTGCACCATGTGCAACCCTTCTGGCATTTGAAACACCAGTGGCATAGCCTCCTGACTCACAGCAACACTCAAGCCACCACAATATGACAAAGTGACAGACATGTTCATCTCCCTTAGCTGTTCTAAACCTCTCCACCCTACCCTTACCTGGATCCTGTCACCATCAGCCCTGGCTTTTCCCACCTTCCTGCCTTGGGTGGGAACCATCTCTCTTCCCTTACCTGGATCCAGCTGCAGTTGGTCCTACTTTTTCTGAACATTGAACCTTGACAAATGGGTTTACAAAAGCCATTTTTGAGTCAAAGAATGGTTCTAATACCATTTTGCCTTGGACATTGTGCCCTTTGAAGAATTCAGTTAGTTTTGGGAAATAGACCCCAAATGTCAAACTAGCAGCTATATTCAGAGTAATTCAGCAATTATTTTAATTGGTCTTAAAGACAACATTGTATGAAAACCCTTTTGGACCACAACTTTGTTTTGTTCCCATTTTTTTTCCCATGGGAATGCTGATAAGATTTAGTATTAAGCTTTTGAAAGTTCTCATATTCAGAATATATCTGATACTCTAATAGAATTTTTACCCCATTTTGTAAATCATATATACAGTAAACTTCAATTTCTATTGTTGATATGATATAACAATACAATATTGTTCTTAATAAAACAGTTATAGAAAACGTTATTTATGAAGACAAAGCCAATTATAGTAAAAAATCTATATAAATTATCCATAGTATAGTATTGTATGATATAATAGTTGCAGAAAATCTCAGTTAGCTTTTGGAAAAACTGACATTCCTAAAAAGTCATAGTTAAACTATCAAATGTGAAGGGTGAGATTATTTTATCTAAATTAACATTCTAAGAAATAAGTATCTTTATAAATGTATTTTCAACCATGTACCTAGTTTTAGAAACATCAAATCAAGTTTTGTTTAAGAAGTGACACACTCTGAAGTGAGGACTTTATAAAACCTGCACATCTCATCTTTTTTAAATAGATGATTACCATAACACTGATCAGATACACTCAGAATAGATGCTAAATTAATTTTTTCTTTGCCCTTTCACAATAAGTATTTAAATGACAAAAGACAATTGTCAGAAAGTGTGAAAATTAAATCAAGAACTTTATACTGAAGTTTTATATGATCCAATATTCAATTAAGTATGGAAATGCTTATAATTCCTGGGGGTCCCACTTCCTGTTTCATTTTCATTATCAGAAAGAAAGAAAAATAAGAAGGATGAATTTTTTATCTGAGGAAATAGGGGGAAAAAGATACCCATTTTGTTTTAAAGCATTATCTTAATACAAGTGAATAAGTTTATCTAATATTCTCTTCATTAGACACATAAAATAAAAATAATTCTAGAGCTCTGGTGGCATAGTGCCTAAAGTATTTGACTGCTAACCAGAAGTTTGGTAGTTCAAACCCACTACCCACTCCTCAGAAGGAAGATTGGGTGATCTACTTCTGTAGAGACACTGCCTTGGAAACCCAAGGAGGGGTCACTATGAGTCAAATAGCCTCCACCACAGTGAGTTTGTGTGTTTTTTTTTTTTGCTTTGGTTAGTCTTCAGTTTTATGATTTTTGAGCACTGGAGCAATGATTGCAAAGGAGTAAGCTGAACGGAGTATATTTAAGGGAAAATAAACAAACAAACAAACATTGAAACATTTTAAGGTAGTCATCAATTTTGAGTCTAATAATTTATGTTATTGTATTGTAATAAATTTTCACAAAGCTTCTGAAACAAAAGTTTTTTTTTTTTTTTTTCCCCAGACATATTAGCTGACATATTAGGCATTGAAAACAGGTGTCTTTGTTTGATCTGCATGCTGCAGCTGCCAACCATGTTGAACTAATCCTTAACAATATTTTAGCAGATTAGTAGAAATGAGATTTCACTCAATATTGTTAAAAGTAAAGACATAGAGTGACCAGTTATAATTTCAAAAGGAGATAACTTGTGATGACTAAAGGGAGTTGATCTCAAATTCATTGATATCAGGGGATGAGCTTGAGATGAGCTTGAGGCCGTTAGTCCCAATGGGGGGGGGGAAATATATGTATATATAATTTTTATATAATACTATTTGTCTTTTCTACTTGTCTTGAGGACCAGGGATGATAAAGAAAGTGGAACTTCTGTAGAACACGAAAATTTTGTCCAGGGCAGTTATCACTTGTTCAGGAAAATGAGTTCCTTGATCACTACAAAGAATCCTGTAGTACCCTAAGAAGGGATTATATTTTCTAAAAGCCTCTTTGCCACAAATGTAGTGCTGGGATTCCTATAAGGAAAGGCCTCTACACAATGGGAATATCTATAAATCATGACTAATCTAATACATTTTTATATCACCCTGTGAGGGGGTTAATTGAAATCCATTTGCCATTAGAACACAGGTCCAGTAGGAACTGGCCTGCAGGGATCTGAGTGTTTTTGCTGGGTTAAATTGTACACAAGTTGAGCATTATCTGAATACCTTACCTGCAATATGACTCCAAAAATATTTCTTCATTCTTTGTCCTGTTTCAGCCTACTGTAGATGATCTCTTAAATGGATATTTATAGCTTATTGTGATGTATATATCCTTGGGGGGGGGGGACTCACTGCTTTTGAGTCAGATCCAACTCATAGCGACCACTTCTTGGGTTTCTGAGGCAGTATCATTACAGAAGTAGATGGCCCAACCTTCCTTCCAAGGAGTGGGTGGTGGGTTTGAATTGCTAGCCTTCTGGTTAGCAGTCAAATGTCTTAGGCACTATGTCACCAGAGCTCTTTGTAAATATCTTTAGGGGATACATATTTTGCTAAATTGGCCAATCTGTTTTTCTTTACTTCATCTGTTTGGGGACGCAGTTTGGGTTGATGAGTTTGTATTTTTTCACTGCTATTGCAGAAGGTAGTAAAAGAATATCCAACAAGTTGGCCACTAAAGTACCATTCTTTACAGGTTGTTCTGAGGAAGTTAAAAATTCACTTTGTTTCTATAACAGTCCAAAATCATGTAGTACTCTGTATCCTTGAGAATCAATTACTATATTAAAGATTCACCAGTGCCAATTTTCATGCTCTTGCCAAGGTTATAAGCTCTGCTTATTGGGCTGAGTTTACCTCAGAGAAGGATCCATTTTCCAGTACCGCCACTGTGGTAGTGACAGTGTATCTTCCTTGATACCTAGAAATACAGGTTTAAAATTTTAGGTAGGAGCCATCTGCAGACAATACAAATGAACGGTTGGTGAACAGAGTCTTTTGTAGATCTATTCTAGGAGATAAAATTGATGTATTAAATCAGAACAGTCATGATGAATGTCATCACCATTGGGATCAGGCGTGAAGATAGCTGGATTTAAGGTCCCTACAGTATGTAATGTAAGGTCTGAGACAACTAGAAAAGAACTTCACATGAACTTAGTTGCCTTGCAGACAGGTATTGAGTTAAGGTAGATTGTTTTTTTTTTTTTTAAGAAGGCAGAAACTTTATGTGGAACATAGTCATCTAGATTCTTTCCCGATATTTCATCAGCTGTTGTTTCTACAAATTTGCCAGGGGCTGCAACTGTTTGAAAATGTGGAGAATAAACTCTGGCTACTGTATCTAACTGTGTACTTTAATACCCTACAGGTCTCTATCTATCTATCTCCATGTTCTGAGTTAAGACTAGTAAGGCATTCCTTTTCTTTCAAAACAGAAGAGAGGAAATCTAAACATTGAAGTGTGAACTAACAACTCCTTTTGTTTGGTTGTGGCTTGCACAGCTTCTCAAACAGTTCAGAGGCATTAACCTTAAGATCTACATAAAGAGGCTGTGCTAACAAAGATAAATTTGGAATCCAAGTTCTACAATATGCACACAATCCCAAAAATTGGCTTGACTGTTTCTTTGTTATAGGTATAGGGTAGGAAAAAAATACTTTCTTTTCTTTTTGGGTCAATTGAGATTCCTTTCGCTGGAATTACATAATCAACATGTTTTACTTGTGGAAGGGCAAACTGTAATTTTTCTCAGTATGTTTTATGTCCTCTAACAGCTAAATGATGTAATAGCAAAAGATTATCCTGTTATTTGTTTGGTAAACAAACAAACTAGCAGATCAAACTAGAAGATCACCCACTTACTGGAGTAAAACAGATGTTCATTCAAACTGTGAAATCAACAAGTCTGCTTGCAAAATCTGGAAAAGTAGGTGGGCTTTCCCTGAAACTCTGAAGCATGACGGTCAGATAATATTATTGATTATCCTAGGGGAAGGCAAACAAAAATTGGTTGTCTTTATGAACTAAAAAAAGCACAGCAAAGGTCAGTGAGTGTAAACCATGTGGCTCCTGGTAGAACTTGGGCTGATAGCAAAGGTAGCTTTGGAACAGCAGGAATTTGAGGAATAAGAATGTGATTAATAGCTCTATGGTTTTATAAAAATCAACAAGCACATTATTAGGTTTTCTGACAGGAAACAATAGGGTATTACAAGGACTAGTACATTGAATAATTAATCCCTTTTCTAAAAAATCCTGGATGCTAAGTTTCAATCCTTCCTTTGCTTCAGGTTTTAAAGGATATTAGCTACTTTGTAGGGAAGGGCTTAGTGGGGTCTATTTGGATTTTAAGAGGTTCAACTGAGAGATGCAGCCAACATAATTTGGCAAGTTTGTGTTACTATTTGCTTAAGAAATTGAGTCCCTTCTTCTGAAGGCAGGGTATCCTTGCCCTCCCATACCAAAAACCTATAATAAACAAAGGTTTTTCTCTATCTCAGTTATCTCAGGTTTATCTTCATTTTCAATGTCAGGGACATGGAGTAATGTATCCCCTGAATCTGTAAACTGAATATGGCATCTCCATTTGGAAAGAAAGTCTAGGTACTAGGCTGCCCATTTACTTCAAGCACTGTTTCTTCCTGGAAGGACAAGGAGACTACTGCCAAAGCCTCTATAATCTCCCCAGAGCATCATCACATTGATTTTCCTAAGGGCGGTGCTGAAGGAATCACCTTTTGTTACACTTAAGACAGTTCTCCTGGAAGTGACCAGGTCTCTTGCAATAGTTACAAATCAAAGGAGCAATACTTTCAGTGGGAGGATTCCTTTGCCTTGTCTTTGCTTCCACAGGACTCTGTAACTATTGCAACTGGAGAGCCATTGATTTTTCTTACTTTTCTTTGGTTTTTTGCTCAGAGTTTTTCTTTTGCTATTCCACAGTTTGGTTTAATTTCTAGGCTAGAGCGGCTAATTCAGAAGTATCAATAGTTTTCCAATTTAACTGATGCCTTTTGACCATTTGAGCTAATTCAGTATGTAATCCTACTACAAATAGTGAATTTAAAGTAACTTTAGCTCCTTCATCAGTAATTTTTACTGAATGGTCTCTATACAATTCAGCCTACTCCTCAGAAGGAAGGTTGGGCAATCTACTTCCATAGTGATACTGCCTGGGAAACCAAAGGAGGGGTCGCTATGAGTCAGATCCGACTCCACAGCAGTGCATTGTGTTGTGTTGCTATGATTATAAATAATCTTTCGTGATTGAAAGCTTTCAGTTTTTCCCAGTTGATATTTGAAAGGAAGACTCTGGAAAAAAAGGCCTATAAATTATATTATTAACTTTTTGGTCTCTGATATAACAGCTGTGCCTGTGGCACCTATATCTAACAAAAAATGAAATAAAAAAAAAAAAAATCACTGACGTCAAGTCAATTCTAACTCATAGCAACCCCCGTGGGGTTTCTGTGATGGCAAATCTTTACAGAAGTAGATTTTTCCATGTTCCTTTCTCATCTTCCTTCCCTGAAGTAGCTAGTGTATTTGAACCACCAATCTTCTGGTTAGCTTAGGACTTAGACACAGCGCAGTAGAGCTCCTTATAGGGACATTAAAGATTTTTCCAGGATCTACTCAATTTGCTTCTTCCATCCACTGAGGGACATCATCAGAACTCAGAAATGTTTATTAAATTATAGAGATCAGAAGAAGTGGACTGTATGTTTCAGCTAATATGCTAAATTCATAAATAAATGGGGATTTTCTTTGGGATCAGAGAACTCTTTGGTAATAGCCCTTAGTTCAGCCTTAGACCATGGATGAAAGGAAACTTCAGGGTTTCTCTCTTCAGCCCTTTGTTTAACTACCAAGGATATGATGGGATTGATATCCTCTGATTTAGGAAATAGCATTTTGCATAAAACCAAATTCTCCGAGTCTGGATAGAACTGGAAGATAATGATTTAACTGAGTGCAATTTTGAACTGTCCACCTACTCCTTTTGCAATGCTTAAATTTGTTTTGTCTATTTAGACATTATTTCCTATGAGGAAGAAAATTTGTCAAGATTTTGCTGATGAGATGCTTCAAAATACCAATTATAAAAAAATTCCCACTGTTGTTGCTTTACATGAGATCCTTGATTTTCTATTTTACATCCCAAATATAATAATTTAGAAAAATCAAAGCTTCCTACTAGGAGCCACTACTGAGCCTTATGGGCCTTAGTAAGATTGTATCAATCTTCTAAATATTAATCAGAAGCAGCACAGAAATTTCAAACCATGTTGCCAGTAGAAGTTCTTTTTTGGGGGCTTTGGTCACTCTTGTTATTATTTATTATTATTATTTCCACAACCAAAACCAAAACCAAACTCACTGCTGTGGAGTCAGACCTGACTCACAGCAACCCTTCCTTGGGTTTCCGAGGTGGTATCACTACAGAAGTGGATTGTCCAATCTTCATTCCAAGAAGTGACTGGTGGGTTTGAACCATCAGCTTTCTGGTTAGCAGTCAAATGCCTTAGGCACTATGCCACCAGAGCTCCTATTTTCCATATAGTAGTCTTTTATTTGTCACCCGTGCCAGGTACCAGGGATACCGCACTAAACAAGGTTTTATCTGCTTGTGGAGCTCTTTCCATGTACAATGACCTGCTCAGTGTCTTTTTCCCACAATACATCAGCCCCAATTCTAGATCCTTAATCACAGATGGAGATCACTTTACAGGTAACAAAGATCCCTTTAGCCTCAGGGATGAGGAAACACATCCAGTGATTTCCATCTTTCCTGAAGCCAACCTGTGTGCTACAAAGCACTGCGGTCAGTTTCAAAGTTACTTTTCATCCTTTTATGACCACCCAGACCTGTGTTTAGATCTGATGGAAAAGGGAACTGGAGGGCCACTCTTGTTACTATTATTATCCAATACAGAGAAGAACAGAAGGAGAAAATAAAAAACAAAGCAAAATAACTTATACAAAAAAAAAAAAAATGTAGTTTATCCAAAAAGTCTCCAGATAAGGCTCTTAATTTCAAAATGAAACTTTAAGCCAAGGATTAAACAAATGACAAAGGCCAGTTAACAGAAATATGTCACAATAACATCTCCTATTATGCTGGAAAGCAACACAGTTCCTAATTCAGTAGTGCTTACGCTGGTCGGAGGATCTCTGAAGGGGACACGGACTACAAGAAGTGGAATATAATGGATCCACTGTGGCACCAACAAGCAGTCCAGGTCTCCTGGAGATCCAACAAGGAATCCACTGATGAAAAGCTTGCTCACAGCATCATTATTATAGTGTAATAAATTTTCACCAAAGCCTTCTGTAGCAAAAGAGAAATTTTTATTATGACATATCAGAATATGAAAGTAAATGATGGGAAATTAGCTGTAAATACTATGGCTATAAACAGACCAAAATCTGAAGAAGCCCAATAGGTACTTTTTTATACAAGTGCTGATCCATTGTGAGTAAGGGTCTTTCGCTGTATCCTTCACAATCATTGGAACACAAACCTATGAGTAAGTTACTTACATACCATGATTAGTTAAAGTTAAAATTAAGAACTAAAATTATCATTGTATAATCTTTTCTTTCTTTTCATTTTTTCCTAAACTACAGTTTCTTGGTTCAAAGATCTTGGTTTTGTCTTATAGGATTTTCCTGACAGTCTCCTGTTTTTCTGTTATAATTATGATGGTGATGTGGGCTATGAATGGTATTCACTTTTGATATGCACACCCACCATCCATTCTCTGCTGTCCATTGGAGTGGTTAGAACACTGTTCTGTGCTTTGGGCTTTCTAGTCATTGTTTGACAGGTCTATAAATCTTCACAAACCAATTGGCCTTTCCTTATGGCCTATTGTGATTGGATTAAACTTTCATCAATGGAAATAAATAGCAGCTCAGATAACCCCTAATGAATGACCTTATGAAAACTGGATTTATTCAACAAGATTTCCTTGTCAACTATAAGAGCTCTGGTGGCATAATGCCTAAAGCATTTGACTACTAACCAGAAGGCTGGTGGTTCAAACCCACCAGTCACTCCTCAGAATGAAGATGGGGGGCAATCTACTTCCATAGTGATCCCAACTCAGAAACCCAAGGAGGGGTCACTATGAGTTGGATCCCACTCCATACTAGTGATTTTTTTTTTTTTTTTAATAGTGATGCCACACTTACTCTGTTCAGATAATAATCCTTGTCCTCATTAATCTCTTTTACATAAAGGTTTAGTGAAACATATGCCCTTCTAAAAACATTATTGTTTTTAACAAAATATTAAAATATTATTATTCAACTATTTAAAAATAGTTGAAACAGACTTTTCTCAAGGGGTTTTATCATCCTTTTTATTGAACTGTGTTCCTCAAAAATATGTGTAGAAATCCTGACTCCTATACCTGTGGAAAGGAGCCCTGGTGGAGCAGTGGTTAACTGTTCAGCTGCTAACTGAAAGGTCAGCAGTTCCAACCTACCAGCCACTGGGAAAAAAGATGCTCCCTCTATATATCTCCAAGAAACTAAGGAATTTTGGACTATAGGACATGAGACAAAGATTTTTCCCTAGAGCCAACAGAAAGGAAAGGTCTTCCTCTACAGGTAATACCATGAATTCAGATTTCTAGCCCCCTATACTATGAGTTGCTTGGTTCTACAATCGAGGAAAATGGAAGCAGCAGTCAGGACATTAGATGATGTGTAGCACTGGGCAGGTTGGCTGTAAAGGAACTCTTTTAAGTGCTCAGGAGTATGGATGTCTCCTTGAGGACTAAGGTGCACCTGACACAAGCCATGATATTTTCAATTTCCTCATATGCATGTGAGAGCTGGATAATGAATAAGGAAGACCGAAGGCGAGTTGATTCTTTTGAGTTGTGGTTCTGGAAAAGAATGCTGAGAGTTCTATGGACTGTTAAAAGAACTAACAGATCTGTCCTGGAGAGGAAGTGCAGCTGAGATGCTCCTTGGAAGCGCGAATGGCCAGACTTTGTCTCACCTACTTTGGTCATGTTGTCAGAGGGGACCATTCCCTGGAGAAAGATGTCATGCTTATTAAGGTGGAGGGTCGACAAAAGAGGGGAAGGCCTTTGACAAGATGGATTGACACGGTGGCTGTGACAATGGGCTCAAGTGTAGCAAGGATTCTGGAGCTGGCGCAGGATCGTTCTGCTATGCATGGGTTTCTATGAGTAGGAAACGACTGGACAGCACCTAACAACACAACAAACTATGAGGGAATAAATTTCTGTTCCTTAAAACCACCCATCTCTAATATTTCTGTTAGGGCAGTACTAAAAAGCTAAGACATGCTCCAAAATTAACAATTTTTCTTTCTTTCTGTTTTTCCTCATTACTATAAAAAAAAAAACAACAGTGTTAAATTGGGAGCTCTGGGGGCACAGTGCCTAAGACATTTGACTGCTAACCAAAAGGCTGGCAATTCAAACCCACTAGCCACTCCTCGGAAAAAAGACTGGGCATTCTACCTCTGTAGAGATACCGCCTCAGAAACCCAAGGATGAGTTGCCATGAGTTGGAATTGACTCCATGGCAGTCAGGTTTTTTTTTTTTTTTTTTTTTGAGTATTAAACATAGTGTATGATTTCATTGAGCAAGCTCTGGTGATGAAGTAGTTAAAGCGTTCATATGTTCAAACTTACGAGCTGTTCTGCAGAAGAAAGATGAGGCAGTCTGCTTTCCTAAAGATTTGCAGACTTGGAAATCCTATTGAGGAGTGCTGCACTGTCCTCTATTCTAAGAATTGGAATCACCCCCATGCAGTGTTTTTACTTTACTTTTATTTTTTTAATGATTTCATCATCACTAGCATAACAGACTAAAATCATCTCTTTAAGCTGCCTGCTGTACCTTTTTCTTTTTCCCTTAATCTGTTTCTTTACTGAGAATAATGTTGTCTTCTATGTTCCTATTTCAGAAAATATATTCCAAGGTACTTTTTGTAGAGCCTGTTCCAATAATAAAGTTCTGTTTTTCATCTTCCTCCTCACATTCGTATTCCTTTCCTTTGTTAGCAATTGATGCTCTTTTATAAATATAATGCCAGGCCAAAGTTTTATTCAAGTCATCTTTAACCTCTGAAGGTCAACAGCATACTAAGCATGAGCTTCATATTAATATTCTGTGATTAATATTTCTACCACCCATCTATCAGTTTGCTGTATGATGGTGGTGCATGTGTTCCTATGATGTTGGAAACTATGCCACTGGTGTTTGAAACACCAGCATGGTCACCCATGGTGAACAGTTCTCAGTAGAGTTTCCAGACTAAGACTGGAAAGAAAGGGCTGATGATGTATTTCTGAAAGTTGGTGAGTCAAAACCTTATGGATCAAGGAAAAAAAAAAAAAAAAAATCTGACATGCTTGCGTTGGACACAACATTAAGTGGAATCAATCCCTACAGAAAAACATGATGTTTGGTGAAGTAGAGGGCCAACAAAGGTGTGGGAGACCTTCAGTGAGATGGATTGGCACAATAGTCTCAATGATGGATTTAAAAATGCTGGCAATTGTGAAAATTATGCAGGACTTGACAACATTTTGTTTTGTTATGAATGAAATTGCTATGTATCAGAGCCAATGTGACAGCAAAAAACAATTAATCAAATATCCCTGTATCATTTTTTTTTTTCAAAAAAATGAACTTCTCTATTACTAATTACTGGGAATTTTTCATAGTGACCATCACTCAGTCATGAATTAAGTGAATAAATTTACACTGTCAGATTAAAAATATAAAAAGATAGAAAAATCTTGAATGCTGAAGCTACCAAAATATCAATCCTCCCAGTTCTTCTTTATACATGTAAATCACAGTTAAATGTCTATTTTAAATATCTTTCCTAATTGCTCCATAACTGAGGAACAGCTCCCTATACAGATCTCTGTCACAGCATTTATCACATGATAAATAGTTATCTGTTTTCAGAAGTGTTTATGATCATGTTCCTTGAAGGCAAAAATTGTATCTCATTTCTTGCTGAACATGTTGTAGGAGATCATTGACTATATATTAAAGGAATGAATATATAAATGAATCAATGATGGACATGTCTAATGGCAGATACATTGTGTTAGACTGCACTATTGTTCCCTAGGATTTTCCCCATCCCCAACTCATTTACTCACTTACACATCCTCACCCATCAGCTGCTAACTACCAGTGCAGCCTTTGGTGGTAAATATTGATTTGGGGCTTGGTTCCATTAATGTTGGCCTTGATCATATGACTTGTTCTTGCAAAAGGAAGATGAACGCATATGTTGTTGTTATTATTAGGTGTCATCAAGTCAGATGCAACTCATAACGACCCTATGTACAATGGAATAAAAAACTGCCCAGCCCAATGCCATCCTCACAGATGTTGCAATGTCTGAGTTCATTGTTGCAGCCATTGTGTCAATACATCTCATTGAGAGCCTTCTTCTTTTTTACCAACACTTTACTTTTCCAAGTATGATATCCTTCTCCAGGGACTGGTTTCTCCTGATAGATATCATGTCAAATGTGAGTTAGATGAAATCTCGTCATCCTCAGTTCTAAGGAGAATTTTAGCTTCTTATGACACAGATTTGTTTGTTCTTCTGGCAGTCCATGGTACATTCAATATTCTTTGCCAACACTGTAATTCAAAGGCATTGACTTCTTTGGTCCTCCTTATTCATTGTCCAGTTTTAGCATGCATATGAGGTCACTGAGAATACCATGGTCTTGGTCAGGCATACCTTTGTCCTCAAAGTGACATCCTGTTTTTTCAGACTTTAAAGTGGTCTTTTATAGTAGATTTGTCTAATGTAATATGACATTTGATTTTCTGATTGCTGCTTCCAGGGGTGTTGATTGTAGATCCAAGCAAAATGAAATCCTTTACAATTTCAATATTTTCTCTGTTTACAATGATGTTGTTTATTGGTCCAGTTCTGAAGATTTTTGTTTTTATATTGAAGGGTAATTTATACACATGTAATCCATGAGTGCATATGTCACTGTTGTTAGGTGCCATAAAGTCAACTACAACTCACAGTGAAACTTATATTCAATAGGACAAAACAAAGTCCAGTCCTGCATCACCCTTACAATCTTTGCTATAAGCCCATAGTTGTAGCCACAGAATCAATCTGTCTCATTGAGCGTCTTCTCCTTATTAGCTGACCCTCTAATTTACCAAACTTGACATCCTTCTCCAGGCACTGACAACATGGCCAAATTATGTGTAACAAAGTCTGACCAATCTCACTTCTAAGGAGCATTCCAACTGTACTTCTCCAACAACAAATTTGTTCATTCCTCTAGCAGTCCCTGGCATTTTCAGTATTCTTCACCAAAACCACAATTCAAATGCATCGATTCTTCTTCAATTTTCCTTATTCATTGTCCAGCTTTCATGTGCATATGAAGTTATTGAAAATACCATGGGATGGGTCTTATAGTGTATGTTATATCTAAGCAGAAACTTTATAGACATTGTAGTTTCTGTCAATTTTCCACCTGTAATACCCACTAGAGAATAGTAGTATGTATAATGTGTAATATGTCTATCTTTGGTTGATTCAGTGATATATACATTATTCCTGTCTATTGAGTGTCTAATTGGCTCACTGCCCAGCCCCATTCTGGAGAGGCTTACTCTGCTCTTTCTGCTTCATCTTTATATTTCATAATCCTTCTAAACACTGTCCTAACCTCTACTATCTTTCTAAAATGCAATTATTATTGCTGTCTTTACTCTTATCGACCTCTGGTAGCATAGTGGCTAGAGCACTTAACTGCTAACCAGAAGGCTGACGGTTCAAACCCACCAGCCACTCCTCGGAAGGAAGGTTGGGCAATCCTACTTCCGTAGTGATACTGCCTCAGAAACCCAAGGAGGGGTCGCTATGAGTCGGGGATGGCTCGACAGCACCTAACAACAACAACAACAACTCTTATCATAGTTAATTTCCATTGTTCTTACTTCTTTTCCTCCTGTTACTGGAGTCTTCTCCTGCTTGTTCATGTTTGCACTTTGTACAAAGCTGGTCTTTTGCAGATGTTAGAAATCAATCTGAAAAGACAGGATAAAGCATTGTATTACTTCTACCATTGACAAGATCAGCAATCATGAGTGAATTACTTAACCTCTGCCAATCAAAAATTACTTAACCTCTTCTACCCTATAAATTGATATAATATAGGGCTAATTTTATGGTGGTCTCAATGAGAATTTATGTATAAATCCACTACTAAGCAATTAGCTTCCCTCAAAGGCAAGCAATCAGTTCTTGCCTCAACTTACCCAGCACTCATTTGGATGCTTCGGTCAACTGCCTCAGTACTTCCTTATGTCCAATCTGAAGAGTGAAGAGAGATCTCACCCTATGCCTCTATGGATACATTTTGAGAAATGATTAATGAGATCCAGTGTATAAGAGCTTCCTTCTTCTACGTCTTCAGTTTATGATTCTCAACAACTTTAAAAAATGCTTCTTGAAAAATCAAAGTAGAATTGGCACCAGTTGTCTCCAGTAGCCATCCTTTCACTAGCTTCCTCACTTTCCATCACCATCAAATCTCTCCTATACTCTGTCCTCCCCTTTCTGCCCCTCAGTTCTACTCTGTAGACTCACTTATTCAATATAAGCTAAATGTGTGCAAGCCTTTGAAAGGGAGTTCTGGTAGTGTAGTGCTTAAGGCATTTGACTGGTAACCAGAAGGCTGGTAGTTCAAACCCACCAGCCACTCCTTGGAAGGAAGGTTGGGCAATCTATTTCCATAGTGATACTGCCTTGGAAACCCAAGCAGGGGTCACTATGAATCGTATCCAACTTGATGGCAGTGTGTTAGGAGCTTTGCTGGTGTAGTGTCTTAGGCATTTGACTGCTAACCAGAAGGCTGGCAGTTCAAACCTACCAGCCGCTCCTCAGAAGGAAGACTGGGCAATCTGCTTCCATCGAGATACCGCCTCAGAAACCCAAGGAGGGGTCACTATGAGTTGAGACCGACTCAACGGCAGTAAGTTTTTTGCAGTGGTGAGGGAACTTCTTGACACATTGCATCATTATCTTTAGGTCTTTATTATTGTGTGTGTGTGCATGTGTGTGTGTGTATGTTTTGTTGTTGTTGTTGAGTCCTCAGAGAGCTTTGTTCTCTCTAAATTTAAAGTATTTTTGGAGTATCTATTTATTAAGTTTTTCCAGAAGTCTGAGTAATCTGGGAGTCTGGATTGTAAACAAAATTTTACTATCTAATCAGTTTATAACAAAATTCAATTTCAAATATCTGTTCCTACAATAGCTTAACTACCCTCATTTGTTTTTCCCCCTGCATTCCTCTTTAAAGAACAGAAATTTGTGTTAGATGATATGTTATCAGTTTCCCCCTACAGAAAACTTGTTTTGCTGTAGTTCTCAGCCCCAAAACATGGTAGAAGCTGCTGGAATGCAAGTATTTTATATACTGCAAATTTTTAATTCTGCCTTTATAGTTCATCAACTGATGGTATGAGGAATTATTTTAGTTTTATTTCAATGTGTGTACTTTTCAGGAAGAGGCCAATGTTTAAGGAACTAATTAATAAGAACTTTTTATATATGTACAAACAATTCATGATAAGATTATAAATTGTGTGGAAGTAAAGATACACATTCATATATACAAGTAGTTTAAGTATCTAAGCAATATTAAATCAATAGTTGAAATTTGACTAAGGCTGAAATCATGAGTAGAGCATACTCATGATATTAGCAGCTATAATTTGAGATATGATAGTGATACATTTTAACATACAGAAAATAGGACATTATATGCTTTTTATTTTTTTAAAAAAAGCTATTTTCACTCTTGAACTTTAATTTTTAATTTAACATGATAGTACAAAACAAATAAATCATCTTTTTCTAACTAGCAAATATAATTCCAATAATTAAGAAGCTCCTGAAATGCTGAAATTTGAAAAACAGAGCTTTACCTATAATTTTGTTAACTTAGTGTGCTATGTTCTTCACTTTGAAGAAAAAAAACAAACACAGTTGATTATTTTTTTATTTAATAAGAGTCATTTAAACTACAATCATATTTGAAGATCGAAGTTGGTTAAATGCTTCAATTTATGATGAATAATAGTTATTATTCTAAGCTAGTAAAACCCCTAGAAATACTGCATAGGTAGGTTGTCCCCACTGAATTATCAATTTGTCTATTAATTTAACTTTTACATACATCCTGGGAAGTATGTGCTCTGGAAATTGACCAAATTAATCTGGTGTCTTGAATGTGAAGATGAAAATGTCTTTATAGTATATTCAAAGTATGTTAAAAACACTGCACAATTATTAATACCTAGAAAACCTATAATGAGTATTATGTTGCCCACTGATCACTATAATATAAAATTAATGATTCATTTTCTTAATTCCCTAGACCTCTACATCGCAATACTAACACTATTAATGCTCTTAACTTCTTAACTTCAAGCCAAACCCTGTTTGATGTTATCTTTGATTACTGTCTTTTCTTCAAACTCTAACCCAATCTGTGAGAAGCTCCAAAACCTATTCAGAAAACCTATTTCTTTTCAACTTCATTGCTACAATTCTAGGGTAAGTCATTATCAACTCTCTCACCTGAACTAGTGCAACAGCCTCCTAACTGATCTTTTAGCTTCCATTCTCAATCCCAAATTTGGCAACTATATTTCCCTATTGAAACTGCATTAATCATTCCCATTTGAGAAGTAAATATATTCCCATTGCAATTAAAATAATTACAAATTCCTATCTTTTATTTTATTTTATTTTATTGCATTTCAGCTTGGATCTTATTCAATGAACACTGTCCCTTTTTCTGTTCCTTCCAAAACCAAAAAAAAAAAAAAAAAAAACACTGCCATAGAGTAGGATCTGACTCATAGTCTCATAGTGACCTCTCCTTGGTTTTCTGAAGTGGTATCATTACAGAAATAGATTGTCTAGCCTTCCTTCTGGGGAGTGGCTGATGGGTTTGAACCACCAGCCTTCTGGTCAGCAGTCAAGTGCCTTATACGCTATGCTATCAGAGCTCCTTTTCTGTTCCTTGGACTTGGCTAATTTATTCCCACTTACGAATTATTAACTCTGATTTTCAAATGTATGCTTTTTTTTTCTTTATAAAAATATTTATTATAGCACTCTTTTATTTATTTATTTTACTGTGATTTGGGTGAAATTTTGCAGAGCAAATTCATTTTCCATACAGCATTTCATACACATTTTGTTTCATGACATTGATTACAACACCTATAATTTAAAAACTCTCTTCCCACTTATTCTTTGGGATTACCTTTTCCCTGTGTCCTTCTTTTTGTATGCATTCTTGCCTTCTGAGCTATTTCCCTATGCAAATACTGCCCTTCTGATCCCTCAAAACTGGTTGCTGTAAGGAGTGTACATATCTGGTGTAAATGTTCAACAATTGTTTGGCTTGGGAGTAAGCTCAATTCCAGGCTCAAAAGGTGACTAGGCACTGTAGTCAAGGGAGTTTCACCAGTCTCCAACAGACCAGTAATCCTCATCTTTTTAATAATTTTAAGTTTTCTTCCACATTTTTATCCCACTCTACCCAGGATCTCCTGCACTGATCTCTTTCCCAGTGGTCTACAGTGGTAGGTAGGGATCATCTAGTTCTTCTTGTCACAGGGTTACATAAGCTGAGGTTTGTATGTCCACCAGTCTCTTAGATTAATTTTGTACATGTGTCTTTAGTCTTCTTCATTCTTCTTTGCTTCAGATGAGGAGACACCAATTGTTGTATCTTGATGGCCACTTGAAGCTTTTAAGACCACAGTCCCTACTCAGCAAAGTAGGATGTAGAAAAGTGTTTTTGTGTAGTATGTTATGCCAATTGAGCTTGATGTCTCCTGTGACCAAGGTCCCAAGCTTGTGTGATCCAACAACTCACTCCTTCATGGTGGTTGTGTATGACTAAGAAGTTATCGTAACTTTGCTCCCTATTAGCTCTATTGATATGTATGTTATTATAACACATAAAATATATATGCAGAAATATCATCTGCCAAACATATATATGGTCATGGGTATATTCCCTTTGCCTAGATATACCTTGCCATTCAGCCAGTCTACCTATATCTCTACCTATAGATTAATATTTGTTATTACTGATAATGCCATATTTTGTATGTAAAAGAGTTTATCTTTGTTATCTGTACCTCTTGGACACTTCTCTGTGTCTACCTTTTCTTTAGTATTATTGTGTTGGTCACTGGTTTTTAGTACACTGCCTTTCCCTTCATCCAAATCAATACTTGTCTGTTACCTATCCAGCAATTTTCCCTCAATTCCCCACCCATCTGGGTAAACAACAAAGAAAATTTCCTTCCATATGTAAACCTTTCCTTGACTTTTTACAATAGTGGACTAATACAATATTTGTCCTTCTGTGATTGACTTATTTCACTCAGCATAATGTCCTCCAAGTTCATGTACATTAGGAGGTGTTTTGCATATTCTACTTTATTGTTGCATAGTATTCCGTTGTGTTTATGTACCATAGCTTGGTTATCTATTTCTCTGTTGATGGATATTTTGGTGGTTTCCATTTCTTTCTTAATGTGAATAGTGTTGCGATGAACATGGGTGTGCATATATCTATTCATGTCCTGTCTCTCACTTCTTTATGTTATATACCTAGTAATGGGATTGCTGGATCAAACAGTATTTCTCTTTCCAAATTTTAAGAATCACGATACCAATTTCCACAGTGGTCATAGGTCATATCATTTTACAGTCCCATCAGTAGTGTATGGCATCAGTGTACAATCTCATCAGAGTCATAAATCTCTCCACATTAGTGGAAAGTGCTGGGGTGAGATGATATCTCATTGTTGTTTTGATTTCTATCTCTCTAATAGCTAATTGGAGAAAGCTAAGCTGGAATCGAGCCAGAGGCAGTTTGGAACAACTAAGGGAGACCAGGAAGGGAGTAGAGCAGTAGTTAAGGGAGATGAATTTGTCTGTCACTTTGTTGTACTGTGGTGACTTGCATGTTGTTGTGAGGCTGGAGGCTATGTTACTGGTATTTCAAATGCCAGCAGGGTTACCTATGGTGGACATGTTTCAGTGGCGCTTCCAGGTTAACAGAGACTTGAAAGAAGGAAAAGGCCATCCACTTCTCAAAGAATCAGCCAGTGAAAATTTTATGAATAGCAGTGAAACACTGTCCAATATATTACTGGAAAACTGTATGAATAGCTCTAAAACATTGTTTGATATAATGACAAAAGGTTGGAAGTCACTCAAAATATGACTGGGGAAGAGCTGCCACCTCAGAGAAGAGCCAGTCTTAATAATATAGATGGAATAAAGCTTTCAGGATCTCCGTTTGCTGATGTGGCATAACTCAAAAGGAGAAGAAACAGCTGAAAACATCCATTAATAATTGGAATATGGGATGTACAAAGTATGACTCTAGGAAAAGCAGAAGTTGTCAAAAATGAAATGAAACACATAATAATCCATATCCTATGCATTCACTCACATTGCCATGGAGTTTGATCCGACTCATAGTGACCCCTTTTTGAATTTCCAAGGCAGTATCACTAGGGAAGTAGATTGCCCAACCTTCCTTCCGAGGAGTGGCTGGTGGCTTTGAACCACCAGCCTTCTGGTTAGTAACCAAATGCCTTATGCACTACACCACCAGAGGTCCCATTCTATGCATTAGTGAGCAGAAATGGACTAGTTTTGGCCATTTTGAATCAAGCAACCATATAATCAGCTATGCTGGGAATGACAAATTGAAGAGGAATTGTGTGACATTCATCACCACAAAGAATGTTTCAAGATCTATACTGAAGTACAGTGCTGTCAACGATAGGATAATATTCTTACATCTATGAGGAAGACCAGTTGATGCTACTATTATTCAAATTTCCACACCAACCATCAAAGCCAAAGATGAGGAAATTGAAGATTTTTACCAACTTCTACAATCTGAAATTGACCAAACATACTATCAAGATGAGCTGATTATCACTGGTGATTGGATTGCAAAAGTTGGAAACAGAAGAATCACCGGTAGCTGGAAAATGTGGCCTTGGTGATAGAAAGTACACTGGAGATCACATGATAGAATTTTGCAAGACCAATGACTTATTCATTGCAAATATCTTTTTTCAATAACACAAAACAGCTATACACGTGGACTTAACCAGGTGGAGTACACAGGAATCAGGGTGACTACATCTGTGGCAAGAGGCAATAGAGAAGTTCAATATCAAGGCCAGGAGTTCAAAACAAGGCCAGGAGCTGAATCTGGAACAGATCATCAACTGCTCATATGCAAGTTGAAGTTGAAGCTGAAGACAATTAAAACAAGTCCATGAGAGACAAGATATGACCTTTTTTTTTATACACCTCCTGAATTTGGAGACCGTCTAAAGAACAGATTTGATACAATGAACACATGACTGAAAACCAGAGGAATTGTGGGATGACATCAAGAACATCATCCATGAAGAAAGTGACAGGTCATTAAAAAGACAGGAAGGGAAGAAAAGACCAAAATCGATGTCAGAAGAGACTAAACCTTACCATTGAGCAGAGAGTAGCTAAAACAAATGGAAGAAAGGAAAAGATAAAAGAGCTGGACAAAATATTTCAAAGAGCAGCTTGAGAAGACAAAGCCAATTATTATAATGAAATGTGCAAAACCTGGAGTTAGAAAAACAAAAAGGAAGAACAAGTTTGGCATTTCTCAAACTGAAAGAACTGAAGAAAAAATTTAAGCCTCGAATTGCAATATTGAAAGATTCTACAGGCAAAATATTGAATGATTCAGGAAACATCAAAAGAAGATGGAAGGAATACACAGAGTTACTGTACCAAAAGGAATTGGTCAATGTTCATCCATTTCAGGAGGTGGTATATGATCAAGAGCCAGTGATATTGAAGGAAGAAGTCAAAGCTGCTCTGAATGAAGTGACAAAAAAATGAGGCTCCAGGAATTGATGAGATACCCATTGAGATATTTCAACAAATGGATGTCAAGCTGGAGGCACTCACGTGACTTTGCCAAGAGATTTGAAAGGCTGCTACCTAGCGAACTGACTGGAAGAGATCCATATTTGTACCTATTCCATGGAAAGGTGATCCAACAGAATGTGGAAATTATCTAACAATATTATTAATATCACATGTAAGTAAAATCTTACTGAAAATAATTCAAAAATGGTTGCAGCACTATATTGACAGAGAACTTCAGAAATGCGAGCTGGATTCAGAAGAGGAAATGAAATGGAGGATATCATTGCTGATGTCAGATGTATCTTGTCTGAAAGCAAAGAAACCAGAAATACTTGTTGTTTTGGTTACCTAGTGCCATTCTGACAAGAATATACCACAAATAGGAAGGCCTTAACAAACAGGAGTGTATTCTTACAATTTGGAGGCTTTAAGTGCAAGTTCAAAGTGCCAAGCTCTAGGGGCTGATGAAAGCCCCTCAACCTTAGGGTCCAACTCTGCCTCCTGCTCCCAGCCCACTGGAGCTAGAGGCATTTCTTCACTCAGACAGCTGCTGGATGCTAAGGCTGAAAAACCCCAAGATTGACAAGTAAAAGGCACATTCCCAATGCTACCAAACCACACGGCAGGCCATTAACTTAAGTCCATTGTAAGTCCCAAAGTCAGCAGAGTATGGCAGGCTGCTGAGTAACAATACAGCTACATGCAGAGTCCAAGTGTGCCATAGGCTAGAGACCATTCTCAAAGCTTCTCCTTATATACAGGAAGCAGACCACATCCCAAAGGCAGCTACTCAGCTGCTTGTGGTAGATCCCACCATGGAGTTGATTGCCAGTCTCATCATGGGAAATACCTACCACCAGCTGCCCAGCCACTCAACCAGGCCCAGCCAAGTTGACACACAAACATAACTACCACAATTCCACCCCTTGTCAACTTGACATCTATACAGATCTCCTCCACTGTGTGGCTCCAGTCCCCTAGTTCCTCTAAGTGGTGACCTCACCCCCTTGGCCTGGCGGCCCTGTTCCTCTCCCTCTTGGGCATAGCAGCCCCGCCCTCTCACTCTTGGGCAGCGGCTATGGCTCCATCTCACTGGTTCACATGAATGAGCAGCCCCACACTCCAGAACCAAGTTGGTGAAGGCCTGGCTCTTTAAAACCTGGGAGGCTGTGATCGTTCCACCCCTAAAGGCTATGGTCCTACCCTTTCAGGCTGTGGCAGCTCTGCTTCCATTTCCTTGGTCTCTGCTTCTGCCAATTAATTCCACCAGGAATCTTCTTACCCCAAAAGACATTTAGCTTTCTTGCTCTGTGGGCCGGTCAACCTGTTACTCCATTTCAAGCCAGTCTCTTCTACCAATTAATGCCTGAAGGCAACCCACTCCACCAGTAAGCCACCTAACCAAAGACATCAAGCTTTCTCCTCCATGGGCTGATAAGGCTGTCTCTGTCTTATACTGATTCTCTTGGCTCTGCTCCTGCTGTCTCTCATGCTGCTCTCTGGGCTCTGCTCCTGCCGTCTCTCATGCTTGTCTCTTGCTCTGCTTCTGCCATCTGTCATGCCATATGCTGGGGTCTCTCTGTCAGGGTCTTGGGTCAAGGACTCACTCCACTCCTGTTTCCACATTTTAGGCATCTGTCAGAGCAGCACCTCATTCTCTCGGTATCAAATTCTGTTCTGGTTACCTAGTGCCATTCTGACAGGAATATACCACAAATGGGATGGCTTAAACATACGGGAGTTTATTCTTACAATTTGGAGGCTTTAAGTGCAAGTTCAAAGTGCTTTAGGGGCTGGGTGAAAGCCTCTCAACCTTAGGATCCATCTCTGGCTCCTGTTCCCAGTCCACTAGAGATAGAGGTATTTCTTCACTCAGACAGCTGCTGGATGCTAAGGCTGAGAAACCCCAAGATTGACAGGTAAAAGGCACAGTCCCGATGTTACCAAACCACATGGCAGGCAATTAACTTAAGTCCATTGTAAGTTCCAAGGACAGCAGAGCATAGCAGGCTGCTGAGAAACGATACAGCTACATACAGGTTCCAAGCATGCCATAGGCTAGAGACCATTCCCAAAGCTGCTTCTTATATACAAGAAGCAGACCATGTCCCAGCCACTCATCCAGGCCCAGCCAAGGTGAAAGACAAACATAACTACCACACTTGTATTTTATTGACTATGCTAAAACATTTGACTGTGTGGATCATAACAAAGTGTGGATAATGTTGACAAGAATGGGAATTCCAGAACAGTTCATTGTACTCACGAGCAACCTGTACAATAGACTAGGAGGCTGTCTTTGAACAGAACAAGAGGAAACTGAATGATTTAAAATCAAGAAGGGACAGTGTCAGGGTTGTATCCTTTCACTATACTTATTCAATTTCTATACTGAGCAAACAATCCAGGAAGCTGGACTACATGAAGAAGAATGTGGCATCAGGATTGGAGGAAAAATCATTAACAACCTGAGATACGTAAATGACACAACTTTGCTTACTGAAAGTGAAGATGATTTAAAGCACTTACTGATGAAGATTGAAGACTATAGTTTGCAGTATGGATTCCTCCCTCATATAAAGAAAACAAAAATCTTCACAAATGGAACAGAAAGCAGTATCATGATGAAATGAGAAAAAGATAAAGTTGTCAAAGACAATATTACTTGGTTCTAAAATCAACACCAATGAAAGCAGCAGTCAAGACATCAGATGGCATATTGCATTGGGCAAATCTGCTGCAAAAGTCCTCTTTCAAGTGCTGAAGAGCAAAGATGTCTCCTTCAAGACTAAGGTGCACCTAATCCAAGCCATGGTATTTTCAATCACCTTATATGCATGTGAGAGCTGAACAATGAATAAGGAAAATCAAAGAAGAGTTAATGCTTTTGAGTTGTGGTGTTGGTGAAGAATATTGAGAGTACCATGGACTGCTAAAAGAACTAACAGATCTGTCCTGGAAGAAGTGTAGCTGGGATGCTCCTTGGAAGTGAGAATGGCCAGATTTCATCTCACCTACTTTGGTCATGTTGTCAGAAGGGACCAATTCCCTAGAGAAGGATATCATGCTTGGTAAAGTGGAGGGCCAACAAAAAAGGGGAAATCCCTCAACAAAATGGATAGACACAGTGCCTACAATGAAAAGGTCAAGTATAGCAAGGATCCTGGGGCTGGCACAGGACTGGGCAGTGTTTAGTTCTTTTTTTACATATGACTGCCATGAGTCAGAGAACTTGAGGGCACCTAACAACAACAACAACGTTAACTACTTATTGAGTGCATTTGTTGTTGTTCTTGTTATGTGCCATTGAGTCGGCCCCGACTCACAGTGACCCGTCCTTGGGTTTCTGAGGCAGTATCACTACAGAAGTAGATTGCCCATTCTTCCTTCTGAGGAGTGGCTGGTGGATTTGAATTGCCAGTCTTCTGTTTGGTAGTCAAGTGCCTTTGGCACTACACTACCAGAGCTCCCAGGTTCTCTTTTTACTCTTTTTGAGTCTTTTGATGCACATTAGAATTTAATTTTTAGAAAGTCCCAATCATCTACTTTATTTTCTACTGTTTGTGCATCTTGGGTTATGATTGATAGTTTATTTATGCCATATTAGGACCCCTAAGTTTGCCCATATTATTTTTTCTTTGATGAACTTTATAGTTTCAGGTTTCACATTTATGTCTTTGATCCATCTGGAGTTACTTTTTGTATGCAGTGTGAGGTATGGATCTTGTTTCATTTTTTTCTGCAAATGAATATACATTTTTACCAGCACCATTTGTGAAAGAGACTCTCTCTTCCCTATTTAATGGATTTTGGCTCTTTGTCAAAGATCAGCTGACCATAGCTTGATGGATCAATTTTTGGTTCTCATTTCTGCTCCACTGGTCTATCTATCTGTCTGTCTTTATACCAATATCAGGGTGTTTTGAAAACTGTGGCTGTGTAGTAAGTTTTGAGATCTGGGAGTGTGAGACCTCCTGCTTTGTTCTTCTTGAGTAGTGCTTTGCTTATTCAAGGTCTCTTTTATTTCTTTATAAAATTAGTGATTGGTTTTGCTGTGTCTTTAAAGAATGTTGATGGACGAGTTCCGGCAAGATGGCGAACTAGGCACAAGGACTGCACAGACACTCTTCAACAAAGAAAAGGGAAATCAATGAACACAGACACAGAAGATAATCTTGGACCCCTGAGCCTTGAAGGGAAGGATACAAAAGTGGACTAAACCCCAACTAGCAGAAGAATTTGCATGAAAATACCAAAAAAAGGAGACACACGGAGCTGCGGTCTGGCAGCGGACTGAGCGACCCTGAC
>NW_006922246.1:1071292-1077493 GCF_000298275.1 Orycteropus afer afer | reverse complement strand
ATCTTCACCCAAATAAAAATAAATAAATAAAAGATTTAAAAAAATAAAAAAAAGAATGTTGATGGAATCGGGATCAGGATTGCATGGAATGTATAGATTGCTTGGATAGTATTGACATGTTCATAGTGTTTTATCTTCCTATCCATGAGGATGGTATGTTCTCTTCTATTTATGCAGATCTCTTAGAGTTTCTTGAAGTAGTGTTATATAGTTTTCTTTCTACAGGTCTTTCTTGTTCCTGGTAAGATTTATATCCAAGTATTTTATTTTTCTGGTTGTTATTGTAAATGGTATTGATTTTTTTATTTCCTTTTCAGAGATCTATTTGCTAATGTAGAGGAATCCAAGTGAGTTTTGTATATTGATCTTATATCTTGCCATGGTTCTAAATCTTTTGATTAGTTCTATTATTTTGCTGCTGAGTCTCTTGGGTTTTCTACATATAGGACCCTATCATCAAAAAATAGGGATAGTTTACTTCTCCTTACAAATTTGGGTAACTTTTTTTCCCCCCTTTCTCGCCTTATTGCCCTAGCTAGGATTTCCAATACAATATTAAATAGAATTTTGTGATAGAGGGCACCCTTGTCTGGTTCTCTATGAGTTCTTCTATTCATCCAGGTGGCTTTCAAATTACCACCTTTTCATGACCACTCCACCAATGAAATGTCTCTGTTTTGCTTTCTTTTAATACTTATCACTATCTGAAATTATCTTGTCTACCTGGTTAATGTGGTAGGAGCTCTGGTGGTATAGTGCCTAAGGCATTTGACTGCTAACCAGAAAGGTGACAATTCACACCCACCAGCCGCTCCTTGGAAGGAAGGTTGGGCAATCTACTTTGGTAGTGATACTGCCTCAGAAACTCAAGGAAGGGTCCCTATGAGTCAGATATGACTCCATGCCAATGGTTGCATTTTTTTTTTATCCTATTAAAAACTATAAAGAATTCCTAGCACATAATAAGCTCTCAATAAAACTTCTGAATGTTAAAGTCTAGTATATAATGTGTCTTGAATAAAAAGCCATAGATGGTACAAGAAAGTAAAAAGGCCCTAAAAAGTCAGAGACTGTTAATCACTATTAGACCAAATTCTTATAAATGACAATACAGTTATTTCATTTTTATTTCTTACTTAGATATTTTGTTGTTATGTGTATAATGATGCATAAAAGAATATAGATCTAGTAGATAGCAATGGTAGAATAAACCAATACAATTAATAAGTTCAATAATCAACATAATAAAATATTTATCAAATGCCTGCTATTATATAGACACTATTCTAGACCTTGGGAATGCAATTTCTCTTTCCTAAAACATGGCACATAATACTGTTTTTCTTCAGCATCATTTTTGTTTTCTATGATGGTTTTAATGATCTGCAACACAAACCACCAATTTCTCTCTCTCATAAATTATTATGAAAAAAATAACAGATGATATTAACTGGTTCATAATATAGTAAATAGTTTTAGATAGGCCTTTTTCTTGAAACAAAAAGATAATTAATACTTGGATCCATAAAAAAATAAAATTTTAGATATATTGCCACTGTGTTCTATTATATCATTCCCCCTTAGGTATTATCAGAAATCAGAAAGATGATCTTAATTTGTTAGACAACATCAAAAAGTATTTTAAGGAAAAAAAATATTAATAGTAGTGACTAACTAAAATCATCATTAAATAAAATGAATGTTAGGATTATCCATGAAATTAAAATTTATAAGGCTTTTGTTTTAAGAAAATGCAATACATCTAGGTTTATATTAACCTAACTTCTTTGCTTCTTAAATGTAGTCTGCACCTGGATAATTGGGAAAGATTTAAGAATAATTTAACCTAAAAGGTAAATAAATTATCCCATCCCTGGAATGCAAAACATAAATCAAATCATTTATTTAATTTCTCATCAAGTATTGTGGAGTATTTACCGCATTCCAGATATTAAGCTGTAGACAGAGAGCAACTGCCAAGAGAGAGAAAGCCTTCAGGCAATAAGCGAGTTTTGTTTTCCAACAAGAGACCATGATTTTTCAAATAACTATTTTCTTTATGTTAACTTGCTTTACTCACTTCATCACTCTTATAAAGCCAGCAACTTCTGGCACAAGGCTTGCTGACACTCTACTTGTCTTTCAGTAAACCCATGATTGTAGCTTCTTATGTGATCAGCCACTTAACTGTACTACTTTCCAAAACGATCTCCATGGAAAGAGTCATTCAAAGTATTTTTAGAATCTAATAACAAGGAAGAGTTTGCTTAGAGAAAGGAACTCACTTTGGGGGTTACTGGGGAGGAAAGGTAACGGGAGGGGATAATTTTGGACTAGTTGGGGACCACACACTGAGTTGGGTAAGGGGAAGGATGGTATGGAAAGAGTCTGTGGCCAGCAGGATAACACTGAGGAAAGGGAGGACACTGATTTGTGCACTTAAGATATAGGTGACAGAGGTAACACCAGTATATCCAAAATACTGCCTTACCATTAACACCAAACACCAGGCTACAGATAAACACACAGACAACTGAGAAGATCAGATGGGGCCAGTGAACAGAATTATACTCTAGACCAAAGATACATTCACCTGAGACTCATCTTACACAGATACT
This sequence comes from Orycteropus afer afer, assembly GCF_000298275.1. Classification (NCBI taxonomy): domain Eukaryota; kingdom Metazoa; phylum Chordata; class Mammalia; order Tubulidentata; family Orycteropodidae; genus Orycteropus; species Orycteropus afer. The sequence continues at coordinate 1,074,875 of NW_006922246.1, read as the reverse complement.
AGTGATACAAAATACCTTCAATCATTACAGAAGCAAGAGAAAACAAACATAAAGCAATCCCTCATAGACACCAGACACTGTGGGAAAGACATCCAATGGATCTGCCGACTCAGGACCACAGTACTGGGGGACACCAGACTCAATCGGCACAATAAAATACATAAAACTCTTGTTCAACAGTCTACTTTGGTGAGTACCGACTGGGGTCTTAAAATCTGAGCAGCCATCTAAGATGCAGTTAATGGTCTCCTATCATTAGAAGCCAAGAAGTGTGGAAAAAAAAAAAAAAAAAAAAAAAACCAAGGGCATTTGGAAACAATCAGCCCTAGGACATGATAGATCTCAAGACCAGAAGAACTAGACGGTGACCGGCTACTGATGCCAACCACTCGGGAAGGGGTCAAGACTAGAGATTCTGGATAGAGTGGGAGGAAAAATGTGGGACCAAATCCAAAAACACCATAATGACCAGAATTACTGGTCAGATGGAGTCGGGTGGGACCCCCAAGACTATACAGCCAACAGATATATTTCGGGCCTGGGATAAAACTCACTCCCAAGGGCTAGCTCTCAGGCCAATAGTAAATAAGACCACTCTTATTATAATATTATTTTTATATTATATTATATAATATAATCTTATTATTATAAATAAGACTGCATGCATTGTAAATACATGCAGACCACTCAACCCAAGGCAATGCACCCATATACTCTACAGAGATACATTCTTTGGATCAGTTGGCTATGGGGCACCAAAGCGTCAACATTCACATACACACAGAGTGCATAACTAAGACGGGTCCAGGGAGGTGGGTGTCACTGGGAAGGGAGAGGAGGAGAGTGGATTAGGGTTGGGGATTGTAACTGGTGAGTGAAACCAAAGGTGTGTGAAATATTGAATGTAAAACAAGTAATGCTCTGTAAATTTGCACCTACAGCACAATAAAAAAAAATCTAATAAAAAATAATCATTCTCAAATAATTAGATATTTAAATTGGGACAAGTGAGTATTTGAAGGTTCTACCCTCTCCTGAGCTAGATTACCCAAATAATTACCTGATTCATTGTTATGTAAACTCTGATTTCTAAGTTTGGCTTCTTTAATGCTATTTTGCATATTTTCCTTAACACTATTATTAGTATTATTAGATACTTCACATTGTACCAATAAACCACAGTGAGTGATTTTGTTGTTGCCTAACAATGCTGCTAATTGAGGAGCATGGGTGGTTGGGAATTGGTAATATTCTCACAACTTCAGAGTTCTCATTGGAATCATTTGATTTCTACATGAAAGTTGTGCATCAATTAATCAAATTATAGCTTTTGTTTTTCCTAATTGACAACCATAATTGTAGTGTCCACAATGCAGTTATTATGTACAAATATGAGCAGAGAATTTTAAATGCATATTTTGTGTTTGCACATAGAAGTTTACCTGTTTCAACATAAAAACACATTCATTTCTTAAAATGATTAAAATTTATTTTATTTCTGAAGTCTAGGTATGGATTAAAAATTGTTTATACCTTTCACATGGTGTTATTTTAAATCTTTTGATTTTATGATATGTCTTATGATAGATGGCATAGTATCTCAGAATCTAGAAAACATAGACTATACTTTTTCATGAACGGCTCTTTTATTTTGATTATGATAAACCTTTACAAGATTCACTATAGATTAAAGAACAACTTTCAGGCTTTCGCTCATCATTCAGGTATGTAGAATGCCACTAGAGATAGATGTTCCCATCCTAACAATGATAATAATCTGAAGAAGCTAAAACACAAATGTTTTTTAAATCCGTGGGAGTTAACAATTAAAAAAAAAGAACTAAATTTCAAAAAGTGTTGTCTTTCTGAGAATAAAAGATTCTCAAAGTTATAAAAATAAATATGGCAAACATTGAATAAACTTTTAATATCAGCGTATGGACTATCATGAAGGAGCTGACTCCTGAGATACCCCAGACACAAGCTTATCTGCAACAACCCAGAAACACTTTCCCACTTGGCTTACTTAGTTCATCAGAATAGTGCATAGAAGAGTGGGGCCAGAGTCAGAGAGCTGAAGTAAAATGGCCTGACTTTAGTTCAAGGCACTAGTTGACCAAAAGTCAAGGTCATCCTCAAACACACAGCTAACATCACAATTTGTGGTGAAACATTATATACTTTTTTCCCCTAAAATATGAAACAACTCCAGTAATTCCACTCTCACCACTCCTTTCCAATATTGTTCTGGAAATCCTTTCCAGTGTGATAAGAAGGGAGAAGAAATAAATACAAGTGTTAGAAGAGAAATAGTAGAACTACTTAATTGCAGACAATGGGACTGTGTAATGGAAAACTATAAAGTCAACAGAAAAAAAAAAAGAAATAGCAAGTTTGCCACACATCTATGAAAGACCTAAGGTAAACTTCATACTTTATTACAAAATGTTGTTTTTCCTTAAGATCAGTATGAAGACAGTGTTCACTACTTGTCTTTAATAATGTATTTAGGGTACTAGACAGTACAGTAAGAAGAGAAAAGAAAGAACCAACATTGAAAAATAAGAAATAATATAGTCATTGTTAGATTACCAAAAATTAAAAATATAATCCTCACATCAATTCATAGAATTAAAATTCTTACCAAGTTTATTGAAAACAAGGCCAGTATAGAGTAAATGAATTCTACATCTATATATATGCTCTCAAACAGAAAATGCAAAACTTCTTTAAAGCATCATTAAAAATATACCTTACACACACACACACAGGCACACAGACATTCACTGCCATCGAGTCGGATCCAACCTATGGCGACCCTTCCTTGGGTTTCTGAGGCAGTATCTCTACAGAAGAAGATTGCCCAATCTTTCTTCTGAGGAGTGGCTGGCTGGTAGTTTTGAACCACCAGCCTTCTGGCTAGTAGTCAAATGGCTTAGGCACTACACCACCAGAGCACCTCAAAATTCTTCCATCATCTTCCCCATTTCCCAATTCCAAAGCCATTTCCACATTTTTAGGTATTTCCTCAGGTACTAGATCTGTATTAGTTCTCTATTGTTACTTTTACAAAATGCCACAAATGTAATGACTTCAAACAGCACAGCTTTATTATCTTACATTTTTGGAGGGCAGAAGTCATAACATCAAAGTCCTGGGAGGGTTGTATTACTTCTGGAGGCTCATGAGGAATATTGATTTTGGTGACACTCCTAGCTTCTAGACTCTGCCTACCTTTCTTGGCAATATCTTACATCTTCAAAAGCAGTAGACTAGCATATTTTACTATTTCTTTCTCTGTCTTAGACTCTCCTGATTCCTCCTTATAAGGATTGCATTGGGTCTAGCTGGATAATCTAGAATAATCTATCAAAATCCTTAATTTAATCACATCTTCAGAGCCCTAGTGTGGTAGTTAAGGTTATGTGTCAACTTGTCTGGGTCTGTCTCAAGTGGCTGGGCAGCTAGATGTTGTATTCCCATAAGACTGGTAATCAACTCCATGGTGGAATCTACTGTGAGCAGCTGAGTAGCTGCTTTAGGGCTGTGTTGGATTGGGTTCTCTAGAGAAACACAAAAAACC
>NW_006922246.1:1025329-1070907 GCF_000298275.1 Orycteropus afer afer | reverse complement strand
TCCGGAATACCGTTCTTCCAGTTTGTCCCTGGGATAGTATTGCAGGTAGGCCACACCCCTGGGGAAACTCCCCCTAGGCCGACCGGCCGCTTAGAATGCAGTCATGTGATTCATCATGGGAACCACCACTCACAACTGGAGTCCAGCCAAGTTGACACATCTTCAACTATCACAAGGGCTGTGGTCTGCTTCCAGTACATAAGAAGCAACTTTGAGAAAGGTCACTAGCTTTTGGCACTCTTGATCCTGCACGTAGCTGAGTCACAATTCGACAGCCTACCATGCCGTCTGCTGATCTTGGTACTCTTAATGGACTTGAATCAATGGCCTGCTGTGTTGTTTGATAATATCGGGACTGTGGCTTTTTACTTGTCAAGATTGGATTTGTCAGCCTCGGAAGCCAGCAGCTGCCTGAGTGAAGAAAGCCTCCAGCTTCAGTGAGCTGGGAGCAAGAGGTGAAGCTGAAGCCTGATGTCAAGGGACTTTCACCCAACCCCTGGAGCTTGGCACCTTGACCTTGGGCTTCTAGCCTCCAAAACTGTAAAAGAATAAACTCCTGTTTGTGAAAGCCATCCCATTTGTGCTATATATGTCTGTTAGAGCAGCACTACATAACCAAAACACCTAATTACCATGTAATATTCACAAATTGTTGGGATAAGGACATGGAAATTTTTCAGAAGCTGTTTAGCACAAGACCTAAATTACTCAAGGTATTATTGATTAGAATGCTTAATATAGTAAAGATGCCAGTTTATTCTAAATTTATTTATATATTCTATGTAATCACTAAAAAAATCTAGGAATTCATAATTCTAAAATAGGAAGAAAAATACTCTTCAGGTATAAGAAACAAAGAAAGAAGAGCTGCTACACACATTATCGTATTTTACTATGAAGCTTCACTAAATTCAGGTATTTAAAGAAAAAAGAAAAAAACTATTTCAACATGTAACCAAAAAAACTAACAATAAAGATTAATAAATTAAACTACATTATAATTTAGAAATCCTATTTGTCAACTATGTGAACAATACAGAAAAGGTGAGCCCAAGAGGGGTAATATTTTTATAACACACACACACACACACACACACACACACACACATATATATGAAAATACTTATGTCCAGAATATACAAAATTACTATAATAAAATACAGACATGTCTATATAAAAGAAAAGAGTTTTTTGAGAGGCAGTAAACAAAGTGTACATACAATAGTCTAAACTCATATGAACATGTCCTCTCCCTCATTAGAGACCAAACCCCGAAAAACCAAATCCACTGTCATCAAGTCAATTCTGACTCATAGTGACCATATAGTATAGGGCAGAATTGCCCCATGGGATTTCCAAGGCTGTAAATCTTTACAGTAGCAGACTTTCTCATCTTTCTCCCATGGGATGGCTGATAGGTTTGAACAGCTGACCTTTTGTTTAGCAACCAGATGGTATAATAACACTACATACCTTCAAGGATGGTTAAAATGGAGACTAATAATACTAACAACAACAACAACCAAAAAAAAAAAAAAAAACCTCACAGTTGTCCAGTTGGATACAACACTTAACAACCCCTCCTTGGGTTTCCCAGGAAGTATCACTAGGGAAGTAGTGCCACTCTTTCCTTCTGAGGAAGGAGGTGTGGTGGTTTGAACTGAGGAGTGGCTGGTGGTTTGAACCACCAGCCTTCTGGTTAGCAGTCAAATGCCTTAAGCACTATGCCACCAGAACTCCCAACAATACTAAGTGTTGATAAAAATGTGGACAAATAAGACTTTTATGCTCTGCTGTTAGTTGGCCCAACTATCCTGAATAAATCTCCAAGGAACCAGGGAATAAGAGGAAGGGAATAAGAGACAAGGGCCTTCTCCCAGAGTGAACAGAAACAAAAAGCCTTCCCCTAAACCCAGCACCATGAATTCAGACTTCTTACCACTTAAACTACAAAAAAATAAATTTCTGTTTGTTAAAGCTATTAAATCTGTTCTTCAGATCTCTGAATTCAGGTGATATTTATTCAAGATTATATTTTGGCTTTTGTTGACTTTAATTTTCTTCCGCTTCACCTAAAACTTGCATTTGAGCAATTAATGGTCTGATCCACAGTCAGCTCATGGCCTAGTCTGACTGATGACATTGAGCTTCTTCATTGTCTCTTCTCACAGATGTAGTTAATTTTATCCCTGTGTATTCCATCTTGTGAGGTCCATATGTATATTCATCATTTATGTTGTTGAAAAGAAGGTATTTGAAATGAATAAGTTGTTAATCTTTCAAAATTCTATTATGTTATTTCTGATGTCTTTTCTGTCATTAAGGCCATGTTTCTCAACTATCAATGCTTCTGCATTTCCAGCTTTTGTATTCCAATCGCCAGAAATTATCAACACATCTTTGTTACATGTTTGGTCAATTTCAGACTGCAGAACTTGTTAAAAATCTTTAGTTTTCTTCAACTTTGCCTTTAGTGGCTGGTGCAAAAATTTGAATAATAGTAATATTAACTGTTCTTCCTTATAGGCATATGGATATTATCCTATCACTGACAACACTGTACTTCTGGATGTTGTTGTTGTTATGTCCTGTTGAGTCATAGCGACCCCTCCTTGGGTTTCCGAGGCAGTATCACTACGGAAGTAGGATTGCCCAACCTTCCTTCTGAGGAGTGGCTGGTGGTTTGAACCACCAGCCATCTGGTTAGCAGGCAAGTGTCTTAGCCACTTTGCTGTACTTCTGGATAGATCTTGAAATTTTTATTATTTATTTATTTATTTTTAAAATGATGAACACACTACCAGTCCTCTTCAATTTGTCATTCCCAGCATAATTCTTCTGATTGTCTGATTCAGAGTGACCAGTGTCAGTACATTTCAGCTCACTGATGCCTAGAATATTTATTTTTATGTGTTCCAATTAATTTTTTTTTTTTTAACAATTTCTAATTTTCCTAAGGAGCTCTGGTGGCACAGTGCCTAAGGCATTTGACTGCTTACCAGAAGATTGGTGGTTCAAACCCACCAGCTCCATGGAAGTAAAATGGGACAATCTTCTTCCATAAAGATTTATCACCTTGGAACATGGTGGGCATCGCCGTGAGTTGGAACTGACTCTGTAGCAGTGAGTTTTGTTTGTTTGTTTCATTTTTCCTAGATTCATAAATGGTACAACCACATTTTAATTATTAATGGATTGCAGCTGTGTCTTGTCTTCTCATTTTAAGTGTGCCACATGAGCAATTGAAGATTCAGTGAGTTTTACTCCATTCGCATCATTAATGTTACCTCTACTTTGAAGAGGCAGCTCTTCCCTAGTCATATTTTGAATGATATCCAACAAGAGGGACTCAACTTCAGTTACTATATCAAACAATATTTTGCTGCTATTTATGAGGTTGTCAATGTACTTTTTTTTTCAGAATTGGACCTGGTCATGCCCTTCTTCTCAGTTTGTCTTAATCTGGAGGCTCCATTGAAACCTGTCTACCATGGGCCACCCTGGTGGTATAGCTTCCAGCATCACAGTAACACACAAGCCACCATGATCAAAGGACAAACTGACAGCCAAGGGATGACTAGATAAATTAGACAGTTACAAACATTATATAGAATAAAATAATTCAGACACAAAGTATACATAATGTATTAATTTCATGAAGTTTTGTTTTTATTATTTTAATGGCCAAATTAATATTGTTTGAACATATCTCCCCAGAACTATGTTGCCTTTAAAAGGATTCAAGATTAAGCAAAAGAAAAAAAAATAATGGAACTCTATTTAGATTTGAATTTCAGATAAACAATGAAAAGATATTTTAGTGTAAGTAGGTACTAAATATTGCGTATTGTATTTTATCTGGAAACCTTACTTTGGGAAGATGTAGGTGATGGTGATTGTAAAAGGGCTTGAGAAAAAAGTATGTACTGCTGGAAATGTTTTATTTCTTGAGTCAGGTTTTGTGCATGTTCACTTTGTATGATTCACTGAATTATACACACTTATGCAGTACACACTTATATCCTGTGTGCTCTTCTAATGGGAGTTTAACTTCATATATATGCACTTTAAATGTAATGAGTTTGCTGGAAATAATCAGGCAATGGACTTGGTAAGTAAATTAAAGAGGCAATTCAAATTCAAAACAATGGTAAGATTCCAGGAAACTTCATTTCATTTTAGTGTGAAAAGTCAATGTTTTATGGTTTCTTAGAAGTGTTTGTATTATAGAAATTCTAATAATTGTGCTTTTGGTTCTGTCTTTCTAAAACTCATTAGAAACACAAGAGATAATTCTTTATTAAGAAGAAATTCAATTCACTATTATGCATTTCTTTCCATAAATTAAGTTTATATATACAAAAATAAATTACAATAAACCAGAATAATTTTTCAATCAATATTATTTTTTAGCAAATGGTAGGAAGCTTGATTAATCAATTCTTTATTTTGTAGAAGTAACTAACTAATGAGGACAAGCTTTTACCTGGTAATTACAATTGACTAAGTAGTTCATATAAACCCCATGTGAGGTAAGAAAATAAACATTAAACTTCTCACTTTACAAATGAAGAAAAAGATACAAATGTGTTAGATTATTTCTCTGAAGCTAATCAGCAAATCAACTGAAAATGCATTATTCCAACAAAAAGTCTAAATTCTTTCCAAAACCAAACAAAACTAATTGCTATCAAGTTAATTCAAACGCACAGCAATACTATAGGACTGGGTAAAACTGCCCTATTGGGTTCCAAAACTGTAAATCTTTATGAGAACAGGCTGCCAGATTTTTCACCTGACCTTTCAATTAGCAGCCAATCGCTTAACCACTGTGCCACCTGAGCTCCTTAACTCCTTTCATTAGTCTTTTATTGACTTATGTTTGAGTCTGTCACTTTTCTGCATTTAAAAGTAAAAGTCAAGGAAGTATTCTTTTGTACGAAGGTGCTCTCTAAGATATTCAAAGATAATTAAGTCAAAATACAAACATATTCTCATGTTTATATCTGAAGGAATGCTTAAGCTGCACAAAATAAATACATTGGGACACTCATTTTCTTGTCTGATTTCTGAATCAGTAAGATGTAAGTAAAATGTTGTCATTACAATTTTGCTGCAAGTTATAGGACTGGATTTAAAATATTGCAATTCTTGATGAAAAATAAAGCCCTGTACTAATCTTGCTTTGTGTATTTACCTAAAATATCTTTAAGCTTTACTATATCTGTTTTCAGAATATTTATGGAAAATAATTTTAATGATCAAATATGGAATTAAATATGACCTGAAAAGCTAATCTGAGCATTTTTAAAATGTGGCAAAGAGTAATAATAATATGTCTGGAGAGTAACAGCGTTATTTGGACAACCCAAAAAAGATTCATGATTTGTTTTCTTTATTTTTTTGCACTTATGCCCCAACCTGGGAAGATTATCATATGTTGTATGACATTCTTTTAGCACCAGAGGAAAGGTACATGGTTTCTGGAAAAAGCCAAATAGCTGACCTTAATTTAGATTATGAATATACAAAGTATTATTTTAAGATCTTTTCATGTGTGACCTTATTTGATGCTTTCTACATCATTATTGTTGTTGGGAATCCTCAGGGTGAAGTGGCTGAACATTTGGCTGCTAACCAACAATCAGTTGGTTCCAGAGGCAGATCAGGCAGTGAATGGGCCCAAGAGTCCAGCACACACCAAGAGATTTCTCCAGGGGTCATGTGGATGGTCCTGGAGGCCTGAGCAGCCTTGGACCAACGGTGACTCAGTGGAAGTACGCTCTAGGAAGTCAGAGCCATCCTGGGTGAGTAAGGATTTTAAATACGCCACCTTGTGAGCTTGGAAAGTTGCCAGTGTTTTTCAAGAAATGGTATTGACCGTTGAGACTAAATCTTTTCAGACTTCAGCCATAGTGGATAATTGTTACCAAAGTTTTCGAAGGAAATGGGAAATTCGTAAGGAATTCCTGACTGTAAATTTTTAAGATATATTTTGAAGAATTAGTTATGTTTTGTTTTGACTTTATGAACAACAACAACAAAAAAATGATCTTTTGTAGTACCTCCTGGCCCCAGTAGAAGCTAGAAAGTAGGGGAAGGTGGTTGCTTAATGGATCTTTAAGATATAATACAATTTGCAATTAAACGTGTTTTGTAGTGGAGAAGAAAAATGGAATGAGAAGATGTATATGGATACTTTCATGACTTTGTTTAGAATTAAGAACTTACAAAAGTAATGCAAAGTGATGGTTCAGAAGGGAGCAGACAGATTGCAGACACCGGTCTTCCCTGTGGAAACTGAGGATGAGTTCCCAGGTCCTTCATCCCCTCTTCCATAGTTTCCTCAGCTTTTCCCATATCCTGAGACCCCAGCCTCACACCAAGACCATTGGTTAGAATCCCCTTCACACATGATGAATAAAATGGCCTATACCACCCTGATTCTACCACAGAACAACCCAGTTCTGAAGGAGCACATTCAGGAGGTAAAGAAGGACCAAAGCACTCTGGAGCTTTTCCTCCCCACCAGATGTCGACGACTGATGTTCTTAGTGGTCTTAGTCCATACTCCTTTTTCTACCAGCAGTCTTTCTTTCTTTTCTCCCCCCCCCAACCCCCACAGATTATGGGGTTTATTAAGGAAGCACCAGGCTACAATTCAAGTTCAGCAACAACATTCAGTCTCTCTCCCAGTAATGCATGTCTCTTGGTGTCTCCTTCTCAGCAGCACATGTCTCTCAGTGTCTCTTTCTCTCAGCAACACATCTTCCTTAGCCAGAGGTCAGAGCGCCTTCTGCCTCTAAGAGGCCTCCTTTTGAGCCTGGCAGAGTGGCCAAACCAACCAATCATAACATTAGAATTCTAAGAACGTGAGAGAGAGAGCAAACTTCCCAGAACATTACTTTGTGCTGGTCCCAACAGAAATACCCCAGGTAGAATGATTTTAACAATCAGAAGCTACTCGGTTTCTTATAGCAAATTCCACCATGGAGTTTACAAAGACTTATGGCTAGAAAAGCCATACCACATAACTTACTACACTGCAGGCCACCGCCTGCCTTTTCTAGCCATTATCCCATCCCTTTTATACTTCAAAAATTAACATCCCCTTCACCGTCATTTTAAGAATAACCACACCCATGAAAGTGTGTAAGCCAGCCACTTCATGCCTTTATCTCCCCCCATTTTAAATAGCCAATTTCTAATTTACCCATCCCTATCAAACCAGTAGGAGTTCTGGTAGCATAGTGCCTAAGGCACTTGACTGCTCACCAGAAGGCTGGCGGTTCAAACCCACCAGCCACTCCTTGGAAGGAAGGTTGGGCAATCCTACTTCCGTAGTGATACTGCCTCGGAAACCCAAGGAGGGGTCGCTATGAGTCGGGGCCGACTTGACGGCAAACAACAACAACAAATCAAACGAGTACTGTGAGGAGATAAGCATGGTTCTTTCTCTCTGGAGAATCTTCTGTTCTGCTTGGAAACTTCAGGCATCTGGATCCATAAACAAGCAAAGTCGAGCCCAGTGCAAGCCATCAAATTGCAGCAACTTAACACCAGTTTAGTGTCAAACATCTTCTTCATTTGGTGGGGTTCTGGTCAGCTCAGCCCTAGACATCCCAGCTAGGTCTTGGGTACCAGCTGTCAAGTTTGGGAGTCACATTCTTCACTTCAGACTAGCCAGAACCTTCTCTCACATCTTCAGTCCTCATGGACTATTTCAGTACCCATGGGCTCACAATGCCTTGCACTTCAGACCAGCCAGCCCTTCCTCTCATCCCCAGCCTCCATGGCCTAGGTCAAAGAGTACCAAACTCAGCCCATTTCTTCTTTGCTGCACTTCCCCCATTTCCACAAAGGTGGACCCAGGTGGTCACAAGCGAGTAGCATACAAGCCGACTGCTTGCTGGCTTCCTTTAACTTTCAGTCCTGGGGTTCTCTCATGTACCGTGTCTTTCCTGCCTTGATGCACCCAAAGCCTATCTGCTTGCTCGAAATTCAAAAAGCCAAACAGTCATTTTTTTCTTTTCAGATCCTCTCTTCAAATATAAATCTTCTGTTCCCTCAGCAGTACTGGGTGGGGCTCAGGTTTTCTACCTAAACTCCTAGTACACACTCTATACACAGGGCTTAAAACAAAAGCCTGTGTTTCTGCTAAGCAAATTCTATTTCCCTGCCTTTTAAACATATCAATCACGTATCAACTGAAGGTGGATTTACACACTGTCTGTTATCCATACCCCATAATCATTTATTTTTTTCTTTTTAATTCATTTTATTGAAATAAAATTTTTGTACAGTGAAATACACAAAACTAAAGTGACATGGGTGAATGGTTTTTTTTTTTTTTTTGCAGTGTTCCCTCCAATTCCCTTCCATCCCTGGCAACCAACAAAGAAAGTTTCCCTCCATATATAAACCTTTCCTTGACCCTCCACAACAATGAACTAATAGTATATTTGTCCTTCTGTGATTGACCCATTTCACTCAGTATAATGTCCTCCAAGTTCATCCATATTTTGCAGTGTTTTGCAGACTCTACATTATTCTTTAGTGCTGCATAGCTTTCCAGTATGTGTATGTACCATAATTTGGTCATCTATTCTTCTGCTGATGGGCACATAGATTGTTTCCATCTTTTTGCTATTGTAAATAGTGCTGTGATGAACATGAGCATGCATGTATCTGTTCCTATCCTGGCTCTCACCTCTCTAGGATATATACCCAACAATGGGATTGCTGGGTCAAATGATATCTCAACAATTCCAGCTTTCTAAGGAATTGCCATATTGTTTTCTACAGTGGTTGTGTCACTTCACAGTCACACAAGCAGTGTATGAGAGTCCAAGTCTCTGCACATCCCCACCAGCATTTGTTATTTTCTGTCTCATTGAACCTTGCAATCAGTGCTGGGGTGAGACGGTATATCTCGTTGTTTTGATTTATATCTCTCTGTTGGCCAACGATTGTGAGCATCTTTTCATGTATTAGCTGACCACCTGAATATCCTCCTTGGTGAAGTGCCTATTCATGTCTTCTGCCCATTTTTCAATTGGATTGTTAATTCCTTTGGTGTTGAGGCATTGGAGTTTTCCATCAATCTTAGAGATAAGTTCCTTTCCAGATATGTAAGTATCAGCAAATATGAATTTGTTACTGTCATTTTTGTCATGTACTTTTACATTGTGTCAATTTCTTTGTCCTGTACAATTTTCTATGCTGAGCTCTTTTTGTTTATGAATCATGTTAACACTTCCTTCATTGCTATTGTTTTAGTATTTGCTGAATATTTATGCTGGTCCTCTTTTTTATTTTGATGTGTAAGTTTATCATTTTTCTTCAAGATTACCCTGTGATTTATAGATTTCTTCCCAAGTGTAGAACAGTCCATTCTATCTTGTAGTTGTCTTGACTTCCTTATCATCTAGAAGTTCTGCAATGACACAGATTTTTTTCCCTCTCTTTGGTTTGTAGTTGTCCTCATTTGTCGGTTGGTATCTCTGGTTCCCTGTTTACAATCTTGTAGGCTTATTTACTTTGGATACTTCCATAGCTGGGTTGGTTTCTGGGTTATATCATCATGTGTGTTAATGGTCAGTTGTTGTTGGCTGTTGTTGCTTCTCTGTCCAAAGGATTCCATTTAGCATCTCTTGTAAGGTTGGTCTGGTTTTACCAAATCCCCTTAATTTCTGCTTATATGGAAATGCCCTAATTTCACCATCATATTTGAGGGACAATTTTGCTGGGTACATAATTCTTGGTTCAAAATTTTTCTCTTTCAGTGTTTGATATATACCCTCCCACTCTCTTCTTGCCTGAATGGTTTCTGTTGAGAAATCCACGCTTGGTGTTATTGGTTGACCCTTTTAGGTAACTTTTCATTTTTCCTGTGCTGTTCTCATTCTTTCTTTGTCTTTGGTTTTGATGAGTTTGATGATGATATGTCATGGTGTTTTTCTTTTGGGGTCTATCCTGTTTGGGGTTCATTGGACTTCCTGAATAGATATATTCTCATCTTTCATCATATCAAGGAAGTTCTCCTCCAACATATCTTGGACAAATATCTCAGTGGTTTCATTTTTCTCTTCCTGTTCTGGAATTCCAATGACATGTAGGTTATTCCTTTTGATGGTATCATACATGAACCTTAGGCTTTCTTCATTTTGTTTTGATCTTTTTTCTGATTGATCCCTTTCCATAGAAGTATTCAGGTATTTGTCTTCAATCTCATTAATTCTGTCTTCCATTGCATCAATTCTACACCTTTGCCCTTTCAATGTGTTATCTATATCTGACAATTTAGTATTAATCTTCTGGATTTTTATCTGTAGATTTAGAATCATTTCTAATTTTTCATTTATTTTGTCTTTTTATTCTTGTATTTTCTTCCAAAATTCTTCTAGGTTTTTTTCTGTGTTTTCCTTGGTCTGTCTCTCAATCCTTTGAAGATACCTAAATATAATTCTTTTGAATTCCTTGTCAGGGAGTTCCAATGGTGTGTCTTCCTCAGGGATGTGTTTTGTGTCTGTATCCTGGTCCCTTGTTTCTCTTCCTTTATCTTGCTTCTTTGTGTGGACTGTGATGCTCTATTGTCTCTGAGGCATTGTGATGTTTTTGTGTTTATATTTAATTGGTGATTAAATGTTGGAATGACTTGCCCACAATTTTCATTTTCTTTGTTTTGTTTATATATTATCTATACTGACAGGGTACTGTGCTGTGCTCCTCTATTCACTAGTTGATAACACTTATACATTCACCACCTGTCTCCTTTCCTTTGTCAGCCTCTCGTATGCCCTTGCCAACCCTGGCAAACAGAGCCTGTTCTTAGGTCCCTGGAATCTGAATGAGAATGATATCACTTTAAATTCCAAAATGACTGCCACTTGTAAACATTCTAAATGGCTGTGCCCTCAGTCACTTTAAATATCCAAAATGTCTGCTGCTTGTAAGCATTCAAAATGGCTGTGCCCTCGATCACTTCAAATACCTAAAATGGCCGCTACTTGTAAACGTTCAAAATGTCTGCATCCTTGGTCACTTTCAATATCCAAAATGGCTGCCACATGTAAACAATCAAAATGACTGCGCCTCCAGACAGCAGAAGGTCCACAGCTCAGGTTGTCTCCCTCCTTCCTGTTTCCCTTTCTAGTCATAGGCCACCAGAGCAGTTGTCCCTGCAGCCCTTGGTGACCAGGGCTGATGTTTAGGTAAATTCTCAGGTCCCAGCACCACTTGGAAATATTCAGGTTGTTGGTCTTGTCAGAGTAGCTGACAGTCCGCAGCTCTGACCATCTCTGTACTCACTGTTTTTGTTCAGATTTTTCCACTAGTTGGTGCTTAATCCACTTCTGTATAGTTCCTTTAAAAGCTCAGGGTTCCAAGATTATCTTCTGTATCTCTGTCAACTGGTTTTTCTTTTCTTTGTTGAAGAGGTTCTGTGTCGCTTGTCTGCCTATTCCTCCATCTTACCAGAAGTCCTCCATAATCATTTCTAATGCATAAGCAGGTAAGAGGACATTCAATAGCTGTAGTACATTCAGGTAAACACAATCCTTTTTAAGACTTTCCAGGTTCCTCTCTTCACCTTGATTACCATCCCATTCTATGCATATCCCAGCAGTCTTTCTTATTTGGAAAAATAATCTCCTATGTTATTGGGACAACTCAAAAAGGATGCATGATTTGTTTTATTCAATTTTTTGCACTTATTCCCCAACCTGGAAAGATTGCCAGATTCTGTGTGACATTCTATTGACACCAGAGGAAAGGCACATTGTTGGGACAACTCAAAAAGGATGCATGATTTGTTTTATTCAATTTTTTGCACTTATTCCCCAACCTGGAAAGATTGCCAGATTCTGTGTGACATTCTATTGACACCAGAGGAAAGGCACATTGTTTCCGAAAAAAGCCTAAGAGGAATCCAATGTTGTTGTTATTATTATGTGCCGTTGAGTCAAACCCGACTCATAGCGACCCCTCCTTGGGTTTCCGAGGCAGTATCACTATGGAAGTAGGATTGCCCAACCTTCCTTCCGAGGAGTGGCTGGTGGGTTTGAACCGCCAGCTGTCTGGTTAGCAGGCAAGTGTCTTAGCCACTATGCTACCATGAAGTATATGGCACAAATCTGACCAGTGTTGAGGTCTTTCCCACCCAGGACCCCAACTAGAACGTGTATGTGAATACAGTTGGGGGAATGATCAAATCACTCTTATTAATGACATGCCTAGTGGAAGGCCTGAGAAAGAGGGTTTAAAAAACAAAACAAAACAAAACAAAAACCTAAACAAAGTATATAAAGTCAGACAAAAACAGATGAAGACCACTTAGGGTCCCTTGAGAGGATTTTTACTAATTTTAGACAATTTACAGACCTTGACACAGAGAATCCTGAAAATGCTTGCATGGCTAATGTGATTTTTATTGGACAAAGTGCCTCAGATATTAAAAAGAAACTACAGAAGGTGGAAGGAGGAGTAGGCATGGGAAATTCTCAACTAGTAGAAGTTGTCTTTAAAGGATACACCAACCGAGATAAAGAGGCAGAACAGAAGGAATAGACACAGGCTAAAAGGCAGGCAACCCCTCCTTGCTTGTGCACTGCAAGGGCACAATCTAGGCCAAAGCCAAAGAGGGTCTCTTCCTATAGGCCAAAGAGATAAATAGAGGCTTCCTCTGGGGAGATATCAGTGTACCTGATAAGGGAAAGGGACACTGGAAAAGGAATGACCAATGATCCATGAAGGGAAAGAAGGCCCCAAGAGACCACTCAATTCCCAGCAGTCACCATGCCTTCAAGGGATGAATTTGACCAAAGACAACTGGAGGCTTTCCCTCTACAAGAGCCTTTGGTTATAATAAAAGTGAGGGAAAATCTACTCTGTTTCTGGTTGACACAAGGCCATACATTCAGTTCTTACCTGAAAAGAAGCCCATCAACTGAAAGAAACATTGTAGTAATTGAGGTCTTGAATAAAGAAAGTAGCCATTTAAATTCCCGGTGACATACTCAGCTGAGGGTAAAACCCTAACCCACTCTTTCCTATGTATGTCTGATTGCCTTGTTCTGCTACTGGGACAAGACCTGCTATGTAAACTCTGTGTTCAGACAAGATTTGATGATGGCACTGTGAACATACAGATGCCCTGGGACACTGCATGAAGGCTGTAAATGGTTCTATTAACTCAGCAAAAAGGACCAATTATTTGGTCCAATCCATTCTGTGTCAAGGAATAATAGATCCATGAGTCAAAGATGCTATGGTACCATGGGTCTGGGCAAACAAGACCCAAAGTAGGGTGAAAAAACTTTCCCCTGATTGTGGTGGAGTGCCTTCCTGGCATTGAGCCTCCATGCCTGAGACAGTAATTTTTTCAGCCATGCAGCCCAAATAGTGCTCTTGGAGATCCTTGACAGGTTTCTCCAACATGAATTGATCTGATCCTGCCAATTGTGGTTCAACATCCCCATTTTACCAGTGGAAAATAATAATAGGGAACACAAGTTTGTCCACGACCTATGAGCAATCAACTATGTAACAGTTAAAGTACATCCAGTATTTTCAAACTCTTAAACTCTATTCTCCACTCTGTCTTATTTTTGCTTGGTTCACAGTCCTGTGTTTAAAGGATGCTTTCTTTTGCATCAGATTGAAAGGAAGGAGCCAGGAAATACTTGCTTTTGAATGGGAGAACCCACACACAGGACAAACAGGAGCTCTGTTAGACTGCTTTCCCTCAGAGGTTCAGAAACAGCCCCACTCTCTTCAGATCAACTCTGGCTACAGAGTTGTGTCATCTTACCTTTCAGAAGGGGATCTTATTTTAATATGTTGAAACTCCTCATCACCTGTAAGGATGAGTGAAACTCCATCCACAATACAATAGAAGTCTTGACCTTCTTGGATAATGCAGGACACAGAGTCTCAGCAAAGAAGGCTCAGTTCTAATTACCCAAGGTCATCTACCTCAGTTTCAAATTTTGGCCTGGAGAGTGAGAACTGTTCCCAGAAGGAAAGCCTGCCATTTACAGGCTTGCTTTCCAACAATCAAATGGGAACTCAGAAGCTTCCTGAAAATGGCTGGATTCTGCTGCATCTGGCACTCCAATTTTGGCTTCATTACCAAACCTCTCTACAAGTCCTTATGAGGAAAAGACTCCAAACTTCTATTACAAACAAGAGTTGAGGACCAGACTTTCAAATCCCTAACTAAAGTTGATGTAAGCCCCCATGTTATGGTTGCATGACATGAGCCATATTTTTGGCCTGTGTGTGTGTGAATTGGCAGGTATAGCCACCAGAGTCCTCACCCAAATTCTGTAAAACTAGAGAAGACTGGTGGCCTACTTTTCAAAGAAGTTAAACTTGGTGACTGAAGGTTGCTGGCCTGTTTCAGAGCCATGGCCACAGTAGTCACGGTCATCAAAGAAGAAGAAAAACTAACTCTTGGTCAGCTACTGCAAGTGTTTGTGCCCCACTCATTCCTCATCATCTTAGAGTAAAGAGGCTTTCACTAGATATCTCTAGAAATAATGATGTACTTTCAGGCCACTCTCCTGGATAACCCAGCCGTGCCCTTTAAGGGAAGCACCTGTTTAAACCTTACAATGCTTCTGCCCTCTTTGCCAAAACAAGAGAAAATGGCAGTCTGAAAACAAGACTGTCAACCATTGCCCAACCCAGAAGTAGAACTCTACACCAACAGGCATTACTTTGTAGAAAATGCAGAATAAAAAGCTGGATATGCCACCATCACCCTGGACAAAGTCCAGGAATCCAGGAATTTATCCCCAGGTACCTCAGCCCAAAGTGCAGAACTCTTGGCTATGCTCCAAGCACTCCACCTAGCCAAGGGAAAAAGGATCATGGTTTATACAGACTCAAAATACATTTTTTTTTTTTTTAATTCTCTATGTCCATGGGATAATCTGGAAGAAGAGAGGACTGCTAGAAGAAGAGAGGAAAGGAAATCAAACATTCACTGGACATTATCCAACTACTACAAAACCTTTCTCTTTCCAACAAAAGTAGTGATAGTCCATTGTAAAGCATATCAAAAAACAGACACAACTGTCAAAGGGCCCTGACTAGAGGATGTAGAAGCTAAGGAAATGGCAAGAAATCAAAAACCAATTGTTATTGCCCTGCTCATCCCCTTCCTTGAGTTTTCCTTACCTCAAATGATCCCCACCAACATGGAAAAAGATAAATGAATGGCTCACGCTTGGGGAGCCACCAAGAAAAATAATAGATGGCTATATACTGAGCATGGAAAAATCTTCATATCCCTGAATTTGCTAAAACCCATCCTACAGCAAGTACACCAGCCCAACCACTATGGAAGAGATGGAATGTATGACTGGGTAAAAACACATTTAATAGGAAAAATGTTGTTACAGGCTGCAGAGTCAGTTACTCATGCCTGTTCTATCTATATGTGAAGGAACCAAAAATATTCCTTGGATGCCCCACCGGGAGTACAAAGAAAGGGGTTGATACCTAGTGAGAACTTGCAAACAAACTTTATTTAAATGCCTCATGCCCCAGAGAATTACAGATACCTTCTGGTTTTCATTGACACCATCACCAACTAGGTGGAAGCCATTCCTTGCTGGACTGAGAGAGCCTCTGAAGTAGTCAAATACTTCCTGAAAGAAATTATTCCAAGGTTTTGCCCCCCAGCCATCCTTGGAAGTGATAATGGACTCCATTACATTGCTCAAATCACTCAGTTAGTTGTAAGCACCCTCAACATCATATGGAAACTTCATGTGGTCTAGAAACCACCATCCAGAGGAAAGATTGAGTGAAGTATCCTAAAAAGGCACATAGCCAAGGTTTGTCAAGAAACTAAACTTACATGGACAAAAGTCCTCCCCATGGCCCTTATGAGAATTAGGATTACCCCTTGGGAGAAATTAAAACTCAGCCCTTTGAGCTGTTATATATATGCATGCCTCCCCCTCCCCCATTAACAATCCCAGAAAGTTGTGATGGAAGCTCTCACTGCTTCCCACAAATAGGGATAAATTTACCTTATAAATTATCTGTAGTGTCTCTCAGTTGCCTTGTCTTCTTTCCACTGGTACACCCTCCTCTGCAACCCATCTGATCTGGAGGAACTGCTATATCCCTTTCAGCTGGCAATTGTGTACTTCTTCATTCATGGAAATCAGACACTCTTCAGGAGAAGTGGACTAGCCATTTGAAGTACTAACTGGCTACATCAAAAACAGTAAAGTTCACTAGTCTCAAAGCGTGGATCCACCACACCCATGTAAAGTCCTCTCCACCAGATCCAAGGACTCAATCTCAGCAAACTGTTAGAAAGGGGCTTGCAAGCCTAAAGGACCTCCAGTGCCTTTTCTATAACAAGCCTGAGGCTGACCTGAAATGTCCTTCTATATGAGCCCATCCCCACAAGGATTCATAACTGCATTAATTACTTTGTTTGTACTGTTTTTCTTTTTTAAAAATTTTGCTTTGTTGCTGCTTGTAGTGCTTGTCCCTGGTATTATCTGTTATTCCCTTACCCACAGGCAGAACATACATCCACGAAAGCCACAATCCACAATTACTTTGCCTTAATTGTATCAACAATGCATTGATATGGATGATGCCCCCTACTGAGGCCACCAGGCCAGGTGAGCCACAGCTCAGTGGCTCAGAATGAACATTGATCCATAATGACCAATACCCAAAGAAAAGGACAGAATAAGACAGAGTGTACTGGCCCTACAATATAAGTTGTTGTTGTTTGCCGTTGTTGGCCCCGACTCATAGCAACCCCTCCTTGGGTTTCTGAGGCAGTATCACTATGGAAGTAGGATTGCCCAACCTTCCTTCCAAGGAGTGGCTGATGGGTTTGAACCGCCAGCCTTCTGATGAGCAGTCAAGTGCCTTAGGCATACAATATAAGAGGGATAGCTGAATGAACCAACTTTGCTCCTCTTATCTTATTTATCCCAACTCCCTATGGTAGCCAAAGTCAGTTTGGCATCCATCTTGGTACCCTAGGTGACCTTTAGGTCATGAAGTGGCTCATTAATATTAACCTTTCCACCTCTAGGTGGAGTTTAGCTGTGATTTTCTATAGCTGTGTTGTGTGGAGAAGTATGTAACCCTAAGTATGCCTGCATAGATTTTAGAATGTAGAGATATATGACTTAAAGGCAGTTGATTTCTTTCTTTTTTTTTTTTTTAAGAAGTATATGATTTTTTATGACTTCCTGCTTTGTAAATTATACATTAGAGAAGCTTGAAGGAGCCTTCCTTTGAGCAGTCTGGGAGGCACTAGCCCTGGCTGTTCCCTTCCTTGGCCAAATAAATAAAAGTACCTTTCTACTCTTCCTCCTTGGTCTCTTGTTATTGGCTACAATGAGCCATACCAAGCAGAGCTTGCTTTTTTTTTTTTTTTTTTTCTGGCAGCAGTGGCATAGGGGTTAAAGCATTTGGCTGCTAACCAAAAAATTTGGTGGTTCCACTCCATGGAAGAAAGATGGGGCAATCTTTTCTGCTTCACAGATTTACAGTTTTGGAAACCTATGGGGCAGTCCTACTGTGTGCTTAAAAGTCACTATAAGTCAGAATTGATTCAATGGCAGTGGGTTTGGTTTGATTGGTTTAATAGATCCCCATAAGTAAATCTTCAAACATATTAAAGTTAGAAACAATGATAGGTGACACAATTGGAAGCAGTTTAAGTAATTAATAGACAGACTAGGGATATACAATTAGTAATTAAGCTATTCAAGGAAAGTTCTACTAATCGAGAAAAGTTCACATTTAGAAATCAGCACTGCAATCTGCTGCAAATGGAGGCAAATGATCTCTTATAGTTATCTAGTACAGATTTTCAATTCAGTGAGTATCACATGATATATAAATTGCATGAGCCCACATATACTTGACCTCTCTGCCAGCTTTATAAAATAATATTATTATCATAGACAAAATCATGCATTTCAAAAGTTTTACAATTAATTCCACAAATAACCTTTTGAATCAGGCTTGCTTAGAAGGGAGTGACTATTTTATAGAAGGCATCTATTAATTAAAATTATAGTCTTCCAAGGAAGCTGTTCCCAAATCAGAATATTAAATACTTTATGTATCCTTCTTACAGGTTTGTAAGTACAAAGAACTTTATCTTGTTCCCTTGAAAAGAAAGTAACTTCTTCGTATATTTTGAAGCAAAAATACAGCTTTCATACTTCCTCTGTGGAGCAATGTATGTGAAGGCCAAAACTTTTTGGACCTATTTTACTTTTCTGGGCTCTCTATCATATTATTTACCAGAAAAGTATCTTTTGTTTGTTTGCTTGTTTTAAAATTATGACACTAATTTAGCAATTATACCATATCCAAGCAGATTTTCAATGTGCTAAATTTAGCTATATTTATTTCAAATTTTATTTATTAAGAAATAAAATAATGGAGATACAGCTGAAGCCCTCATGTGCTCTATTTGAGTATCATCAGCTCCTGTTAAGTTTTTAATACATCTGTTAATATCATGCTGAGTTCAGATATGAAGCTTTTGAGGCAGAGTAGATTATTATTTACTTGTGGCAAATAATTATGTTGGTTTCCTTTGCCCCAGTGCTTACCCTTGAGGTGACACAAAGAGTAAGAAGTGATATCATTTCACATGTAAAGATGTCTACTGTATGCAGTAGACCTTCAGAAAATGCATCTGGGTATTGATGAGGGACAGAAAGCTAGCTGTTCACTTCCCCTTGTGAGAAAATCTCCTTGCAAATGTGATGAGGTAGGAATCCTGGGTACACATACTTTGGAATGTACTCATTCTTTGGAAAAAAAATAAGACTAGTGTTGTTGTTGTTGTGTTGTTGGTGCCATTGAGTTGGTTCTGACTCATAGCGGCCCTATGGACAGCAGAACAAAACACTGCCTGGTCCTGCACCATCCTAGCAATCCTTGCTATGCTTGAGCCCATTGTTATAGACACTGTGACAATACGTCTCACTGAGGGTCTTCTTCTTTTCTTGCTGACCCTCTACTTTACCAAGCATGATATTCTTGTCCAGGAACAGTCAGTCCCTTCTAACAATATGACCAGAGGAGGCGCGAAGATGTCTGGCCATTCTCCTTCTTAAGCAGCATTCTAGCTGCACTCCTTGCAGGAAAGATTTGTTATAATAGTATGTCCAGCTATATAGTCATATACATTTCTATCATCTGGAAATCATTCTCCTTTGGAATGTAACACATTTCTGGCTATGGAGTTCTCACTACCTATTCAGTAAAAAATTAACTTCTAACATTTGTCTTTTAGTCCAGATTCCAAGTTTTAGTTAGAGTTGCTCAGAGACCTTGAAATAAAACATGAAAACTTTTCTCTACAGCTCCACAGCTTCCTCTCTTCCTCCTCTTAAGCAGTAACAATGATTCTGAAGTTATCAAATTAACACTAAAAAATTACTTCAGATCTTTCCATTTCATCAGTTTTATTTATAAGTCTCAAGCAGAGTCACTGAACAATCAAAATAGATATATATTTTCTCTTCAAATAGTGAAAGGTCTGGGTTTATCAGATTGAAATCTTTAATCTCAAAAGAAATTGAAGCACTATCATCTTTGGGGGATAGAAAGCAAAAAGTTAACTAGTGAGAATAAAACTTTATTTTAGTATTTCCAGGAGTCAAATAATTTTATATTTGTGTACATACTAAAAGGTCAGTCTTCCAAAATCTCAATACATTTTGGAAACTAAGATAATCCCATCAACTTCACTATATCAGCTCTCTTCTATAACTAGGAAAAAAAAGCATATTATTGAGCTTTTAGTTTCAGGAGCATAGATAGTCTCCCTAGAAAACATATTTCTCAACTTTCTATAACTCACTGGGATACTGTAATAGCGATTTTTTTCCCCAAAAAAAGAATATGAAAAAACCTGCTACTTCCGTCTTACTTGCCCTCTCTCTTACTCTCTCTCCCTCAACCTCTCATTTGCTTAATTTTTTGAAGCCAGTAAGCTTATTACAAACAGTCTATGGAAAAGCCAACACGGCAATTAGTTAATGGTGGCCTCAGACCAACAGTTCATGAAGAACCTGTCAACAACTAGGTAAGTGAACTTAAATGTAAATTCTTTACCAGTTGAGCCTCAAGATGGCTATAGCAACAGCCAAGAAAGTAATTATGGTCTGTGAGAGACCCTGAATCAGAGGACCTTTCTAAACCACAACTGTCTGATTTATAAGAACTGTGAGGTAATAAATGTCGGTTTAAGCTTCTGAGCACTTGCATAATTTGTTACAGAATAATGGATAACTAATGCAGATTTTGATACCAGAAGTGGTGTTGTTGTTAACAAACACTAAAAATGTGGGAGTGGCTTTGGAAATGGACAGATGCTTTCATTCAAACAATAGACCCCTAGGAAGATTAGGAATAATTTTGTTCCATCATCTCAAGGTGCAGAAGAGATCTATTTGAAGTTTGTCTGATGTAGAAACTCCAGCGAGAGTCACAGAAGCCCATAAACTTTTGAGAAAATCCCTTCAGAAACACAGCCAGCATGGATAAAGTTAGAAGTTGTTTGTTTGCCCAAATTCTACCAGCAGGAACTTGGCTGAGCAACTGCAAAGATATCATTCACGGAAAAGAAAGGATGACTCATAAAGAAATAAAAAGAGTCAAAAAATGGAGTCAAGAACCATGGAGAATTATTCATAGTCTTTGAAGCCTAACAAAAGTTACAACATTTGTATAGCTGTATTTCAGAATTGTTATGAAACAGCGAAATTCTTTTGCCCCCCTTTCTCCCGATTTCGAACAAGAATGTCTGTAGTAGTTGTCTTATGCTTGTCTCACCACTGTAAATTTAGTGTGTGGGGGCAAGGAAAGGGGGTCCCTTTACTGTCACATATCTACAAATCTATAGGAATTGTTATCTAGGAGCTATCATTAAGGAATGACATCAGAGGAAGCACAGCCACACCTGGGCCTGATTTAGATTATGAGATCTAGACAGCGACCAGATATTTCAGTAAGGTGAGAATTTTGTAGACTTTAGATGGTCTGAAAGTCTCTGCATCTAGCAGGAACATGAATTATTAGGGGCCAGAGAATGAATTTGATAGACAATTCCTGAAATGGCTCTCAAGAATTCCTTTCTCCTGGTAATCATGCCCAAGTAAAGAGGGATTTTTTTTTTTTAATGTACTGATATTTTATCATGCCTTTATTTGTTGCTTTCAACATTACATGAATTAGCTTGTTTTTGTTTTTAATAAATATTACAATGACTATATGTGTTCTCAGGGCAGAACCTGTCAGATCAGATATGTCAACACAAGAGTTTTGAGTGAATGTTTAAAGACCACATCTCCAGCTACTGATAAAATATATGATAAATATTTGGTAATTAGTGACAACAGAAAAATTTACTGGCCAAATGTTATAGATTAGGACAAATTCCTGACCAGAACATCTGTAAGGAGACTGAATAAGAACATATCCACATGTGTAAGTTTAGCTACTATATTTAAGATAGCTTTGAGAGTTTTATTTCTGAAAACTATGAAATATTAGAAGGCATATTTGACTGCCCAAGAAGGATGCTCACCATGGTGTTTGATCATGGAAAGTATGGGATTATCCAGAGTTAGAGGACTTTTGTATTTAAATTACTTCAATTTTAAACTCCAAAAAGACTTAAGCTTAAAATATGTTGGGCAGTTCTGTCAGCAATCAAAGACTTGTGCTTATATCAGTATTAAGGACACAAAACTGTCATTTATATTTATACTCAAGAATCCAAAATACACTTCCCATATTAACCCACAGATTAAAGACTGTGAGTTACAATATACAGACATCTTTGGAAAATTATGGAGAAAACAGCCTAATCTTCTCAATGACAGAAATTAATTTCAATCTCATGTCCTGAATCAACTTCATGAGGTTAATAAATATTTAATTTTCAGAAAAAGCTAACATTCTAAAGGAAAATAAATATGCAATATATGATTTGTGTGGAAGTATTTAGTAAGATTTGTGTGTGTGTGTGTTTAGAAAAATGTACAGCTAAGTAATTTAAAATTTACTAATAAATTGAATAAATATAAGTTATTTTGGAAGACTTACTTTTTGTTATAGTTTCTCTAATCTCCTAAAAATGTAATATTTGATTAATTTCTTGGCACTGAATAATAATAGTAAGTATTTGTGACCGCTAACCAGAAAGCTGTTGGTTCAAACCCAGCAGCCACTCCTCAGAAGGTTGGACAATGCACTTCCATAGTGATACTGCCTCGGAAACCCAAGGAAGGGTCGCTATGATTTGGGTCCTACTCAATGGTGGTGAGGTGTTTTTTTTTTTTTTTTTTTTTTTAATCCTCAGAACAAGCTATTTGGCTCATGTGGAACCAAATTTTGAACTGCATTTCTGTGTTTAACCTAATACATATATTTAAGAATAAAATTTAGAAATGCAAATTCTGAACTGTTTATTCTTTTATAAAGAAATGTTGTTGCTAGATGTCATGAAGTCAGCTCTGACTCGTAGCGACCCTATCAAAACAGAACAAACCACTACCCAGTCGGGTGCCATTCTCACAATCTCTGCTATTCCTGAGCTCTATTTTACAGCCACTGTATCAATCATCTCTCTGAGGTCTACCCCTTCTTCACTGGCCCTTTGCTTTACCAAACATGATATCCTTCTCCAGAGAAAGGTCCCTTCTGACAATATGACCAAACAAATAAGACCAAGTCTGGCCATTCTGAATTCCAAGGAACATGCTGTCTGCACTTCTTCCAGGAACATTTGTTTGTTCTTCTGGCAGTCCATGCTACTTTCAGTATTCTTCACAAACACTGCACCTCAAAAGCATCAAATCTTCTTTGGTCTTTCTTATTCATTGTCCAACTTTCACATGCATATGAGGCAACTGAAAATACCATGGCTTGGGTAAGATGCACCTTAGACTCCAAAGTGACATCTTTGCTGTT
Organism: Orycteropus afer afer; assembly: GCF_000298275.1. Taxonomy (NCBI): domain Eukaryota; kingdom Metazoa; phylum Chordata; class Mammalia; order Tubulidentata; family Orycteropodidae; genus Orycteropus; species Orycteropus afer. Next base: position 1,047,915 of record NW_006922246.1, on the reverse strand, counting down.
CAGCACTTTAAACAGGTCTTTTGCAGCAGATTTGCCCAGGACAATATGACTTCTGTTTTTTGACTGCTGCTTTCAGACTATGTTGATTGTGGATTTAAGTAATATGAACTCTTTGACAACTTCAATCTTTTCTCCATTTATCATGACTTCATGACTCTACTTATTGTCCTGTTGGGGAGATTTTCAGTTTTTTCTTTTTTTACTGTACATGCAAAAGGCTTCATTTTTGTTGTCTGTACCTCCTAAGTCCCTTTCTATGTCTTCTTTTCCTCAGTGCCACTTTGTTGATCACTCACTTTTGTTACATTTCCTTGTCCTACACCCAAATTAGTACTTTTCTATACTTATCTAGCAGTGTTCCCTCTCCACCCCTCCTATCCCTGGTAACCAACAAAGGTTTCCATCCATATATAAACCTTTCCTTGACTTTTTACAATAGTAAACTAATACAATATTTGTCTTTCTGTGATTGACTTATTTACTCATCATAATGTGTTCCAAGTTCATCCACATTATGTAGCGTTTTGCAGAGTCTACATTATTTTTTAGTGTTGCATAGTATTCTATCGTGTGTATGTACCATAGTTTTGTTATGCATTGTTCTGTTGATGGGCATCTAGATTGTTTCCATCTCTTTGCTATTGTGAATAGTGATGCAGTGAGCATGGGTATGCATATATCTATTCTTTTCCTGGTTCTCACTTCTATAGGATATGTACCTAGTAATGGCATTGCTGGATCAAATGGTATAAATAATTCCATCTTTTTAAGGACTCTCCAAACTGAGTTCCACAGTTGTTGTATCATTTTACAGTCTCACTATAACTGCATGAGAGTCCCAATCTCTCCACATCCTTGCCAGCATTTGTTATTTTCTGTCTTGTTGAACTTTGCTATTAATGCTGGAGTGAGATTGTATATCATGGTTGTTTTGATTCTCTAACGGCTAATGATTGTGAACATTTCTTCATGTGTTTGTTGGCTTCCTGAATATATTTGGTTTAGTGTCTATTCATGTCTTCTGCCCATTTGTTATTTGGATTCTTTATCTTCTTGTTATTGAAGTGTTGGAGTTTTCTATAAATTTTGGAGATAAATCCCTTGTCAGGTATGTCATTACTGGATATGTTTTCCCAGTCCATAGGTTCTCTTTTATACTCTTTTGGAGAAATGTTTTGAAGTACATAAAAATTCAATTTTTAGAAGGTCCCAATCAGCCAGTTTATCTTTTGCTGTTTGTGCATTTTGGGATATGCTTGATAGTTTATTTATGCCATAAATTAGAGCCCCTAAATTTGCCCCTATAGAAATGTTGTAGTTTTATGTTTCACATTTAAGTCTTTGATCCATGTAGAGTTGGTTTTTGGGTATGGTGTGAGGTATGGATCTTGTTTCATTTTTCAGCAAATGGATAACCAGTTTTGCCAGCACAATTCATTAAAAAGACTATCTCTTCCCCATTTAATGGATTTTTTTGCCCTTTATCAAAGATCAGCTGATGGATCTATGGTCAATGGATCTATTTCTGAATTCTCAATTCTATTTCACTTGTCTGTATGTCTGTTTTCACATCAATACCAGTCTGTTTTGACTACTGTGGCTGTATAGTAGGTTTTGAGGTCCAGGAGTGTGAGACCTTCTACTTTGTTCTTCTTCAATAGTGCTTTGCTGATCGCTGATCTGAGGTCTCTTTCCTTTCCGTATAAAATTAGTAACTGTTTTTTCCATACCCTTAAAGAGTGTTGATGGATTGTAATTGCATTGAATGTATAGATTTCTTTGGATCATATTGACATTTTCACAATGATTGATCTTCCTATCCACGAGCATGGTATATTCTTCCATTTATGTAGATCTCTTATGGTTTCTTGAAGTAGTGTTTTGCAGTTTTCTTTGTACAGGTCTTTTGTGTCCCTGGTAAGATTTATTCCTAAGTATTTTATTTTCTTGGTAACTATTGTAAATGGGTTTAATCACCTTATTTCCTTTTCAGCAATCTCTTTGCTGGTGTAGAGGAATCCAACTGATATTTGTATGTTGATCTTATATTTGTCACTATGCTAAATCTCTCAATTAGTTCCAGTAGACTTTTTACTGAGTCTCTTAGATTTTCTAGGTATAAGATCATGTCAGTGGCTAACAGGGATAATTCTACTTCTTTCTTGCCAATTTGGATGCCTTTGATTTCTCTTTCTTGCCTTATTTCCCTGGCTAGGACTTCCAATACAATGGTGAATAGAAGTGGAGACAGAGCACATCCTTGTCTGGTTTCCATTAGTAAGGGGAATGGATTCAGTGTCTCTCCATTGAGAATAATGTTGGCTGTTGGTTTTGCACATATGCTCTTTATTATGTTGAGGAATTGCCCTTCTATTTCTATTTTTCTGAGAGTTTTTAACAGGAATGGGTGTTATATTTTATCAAATGCCTTTCTGCATTGATTGATATGATCGTGTGGTTCTTTTCCTCTATTTTACTTATGTGATGGATTACATTGATTGTTTTTCCAGTGTTGAACCATTTTTGCATACCAGGTATGAACCCCACACAGTCTTGATATATTATTTTTTGTTATGTTATTGAGTCTGTTGGCTAGGAATTTGTTAAAGATTTTTGTATCTATATTCATGAAGATTATTGTTGTGGAGTTTTTCTTTTTAGTGAAGTCTTTGGCCGATTTTGGTATCAAAGCTATGCTTGCTTTATAAAATAAATTTTGGAGGATTTCATCCTTTTCTACATTCTGGAATACTTTGAGTCTGGTTGGTTTCAGCTCTTCTCTGAACATTTGGTAAAATTCTCCAGTGAAGCCCTCTGGGCTTTTTTTGTTAGTAATTTTTTTGTGACCTGTTCAATTTCTTCTTTTGTTATGGGTCTGCTCAAAATTTCCACCTCAGTCTGTGTTAGTTTAGATAAGTAGTATGTTTCCAGAAATGTATCCATTTCTTCTAGATTTTCAAATTTGTTGGAGTACAGTTCTTCACAGTATCCTGATATATCCTTTTTTTTGTCATTTGGTTCTGTTGTGACATTGCCAATTTGTTTCTTACTCATGTTATTTGTATTCTCTCCCTTTTTTCCTTTGTTAAGTTTGCCAGTAGTTTGTCAACTTTATTATTCTTTTCAAAAAACTAACTCCTAGTCTCCTTGATTTTTTTTCTATTGTTTTTCTATTTTGTTTCATTTATTTCTGCTTGAGAATCTCAATTGATTCAAGGACTTTTATAAGTTCATTTTTTATTTCTTCTATCACCCAGTAGTTTTTAAGGAGGGTTTTATTCACTTTCCATGTGTTTGCTCTTTTTCCATTAATCTTCCTATTGTTAATTTCTAATTTTAAAGCATTGTGATCTGAGAAGATGCTTTGCAGTATTTCAATGTTTTTAAATTTATGAAGGCTTGCTTTGTAGCCTAACATATGATCAATCCTGGATAATGTTCCATGTTCACTAGAAAAGAATGTATATTGTGGTATTGTTGGGTGAAGTGCTCTGTAGACATCTATAAAGTCAGGTTGGTATATTGTATTGTTTAGTTGTTCTGCATCTTTGTTGAGTTTCTTTCCAATTGTTCTATTTTTCATTGAAAATGGTGCATTAAAGTCTCCTGCTATTACTGGGGAGTCATCTATTTGTCTTTTCAATTCTGTTAATGCCTGATTTACATATTCTGGGGCTCTTTCATTGGGTGTGTAGTTATTTATCATGATTACATCCTCTTGTGCAATCAATCCTTTAAGAATTACATAATGTCCTTCCCTGTCTCTTATGGTAGTTTTTATCTTAAAGTGAATTTTAACAGAAATTAGTATTGCTACTCCTGCTCTTTTTTGATTGTCATTTGTTTGGAATATCTTTTTCCAACTTTGATTTTCAGTCTATTTTTGTCTTTGTTTCTAAGGTACATTTCTTGTAGACAGCATGTTGAAAACCAAGAAAAAAATTCACTGCCATAGAGTCAGATCCAACTCATAGCAACCCCTCCTTGACGTTCTGGTTCTGTCATGCAATTTTCTTGAATTCCCCACCATTTAGAAGTTCTGTAATGACACTATTTATTCCTTTTTTTGTTTGTTTTGTAGATGTCTTCATTTACCAATTGATGTCTCTGGTTCCCTGTTTATATTGCATGCTTATTTTACTTTGAGTACTTCTATAACTGAGTTGCTTTTTTGGTTATGTCATTATGTTTGTTAACCATTGGCTATTGTTCGCTGTTGTTGGTTCTCTGTCCAAAAGATTCACATTAGCATCTCTTGGTCTGATTTTAACAAATTCCCTTAATTTCTACTTATCTGGAAATGTAATTTTGCCCTCATATTTGAGGAACAATTTTGCTGGGTATATAAATCTTGGTTGGACATTTTTTTTTTTTTTTTCTTTCAGGGTTTTCTATATATATATATCATACCATTGCCTTCTATCCTGCATAGTTTCTGCCAAGAAATCAGTGCTTAGCCTTATTGGCTGCCCTTTGTAGGTAATTTTTCATTTTTCCCATGCTGCTTTCAGCATTCTTTCTTTGTCTTTGATTTTGCTGAGGTTGATTATGATGTCCTGGTGTTTTTCTTTTGGGGTGTATCTTTGGGGTTCCTGGAATTCTTGAATAGATATATCCTCATCTTTTATCATAGCAGGGAAATTCTCTTCCAATAATTTTTCAACAATCTTCTTTGTGGTTTTATTTTTCTCTTCATGTTCTAGAATTCTGATTACACATAGGTTATTTCTCTTGATGGTATCCAACATGAATCTTAGACTTTTCTCATTTTGTTATGATTTTTTTTTTTCTAATTGACCCCTTTCCAATGTTGTATTGAAGTATTTGTCTTCAATCTCACTTCTGTGTTCCAATGATTAGATTCTACTCTTTGTCTGTGCATGTGTTATCTATTTCTGAAATTATAGTATAAATCTTCTGGATTTCTATCTGTAGATGTGTATCATTTCTAACTTTTCATTTTTGTCATCATTTTGTTCTTGTATTTTATTCTAAAATTGTTCTAGGGTTTTTTTTGTGTGTGTGTTTCCTTAATTTTATCAGTGTTTTCTCTGACCTGTTTCTCAATCAGTTGAAGTTATCTAAATGTAATTCTTTTGCATTTCTTATCAAGGATTTCCAATCCTGCTTTTTCCTCAGGGTTATTTTTTGGGTCTGCATCTTGGTTCTTTTTTCTACCTCTTTGTCTTGCTTCTTTGTGTGTACTCTGATGGTCTGTTTTCTCTGAGACATTGTGATGTCATTGTATTTATATTTAATTGGTTAGTGTATATTGGTATGATTCAGCTATGTTTTATTTTTCTTTGTTTTATTTTGATATATCTGAGTAAGCAGAGTATTGTGCTCATCTATTTGCTAGTTGGCAACACTTATGCACTCACTACCTATCTGCTGGTGGGTGTAATAGAGAATGTGTGGGTGTACAGATTTCTGTTAGCTGATTTTGAAGAGCAGTTAAGAATAAGGCCAGCTGGTATTGTCTGTCATTGGCCAGTTGGTACAAAAGCAAGTGATGGGCCTCACCAGTAGATGGGACTGTAGGAGGTGTGGGTACGGTTAGGTCATATGGGCATGGTTGTTGTATCCTTCTCAGTTAGACAAAAATAACAATTAAAAAAAAGTAAAACAAGAGGACAAAAATCACATAGTGCATAATCACACAGAAACAGTCACCAAAAAGAAAAAAAGAAATAAAATAAAAAGGAAGGGCAATAAATGAGAAGAAATATTTAAAGAAATAGTTTTATAAAACAAAAGAAATATAAACAGTAAAAGAGGAGTTAAAAAGAAATATATCTGAGGAGGGGGCAGTAAGAGAAAAAGACTAGAGTAAAAGCATAAATAAATAAATAAATGAGAAAAATATAAAAAGAAAGCAAGGGATGGGAAGAACCAAAAAGAAATAAAAGATGGGAACAAGGGAAAGGGAAGTGGAAAAAAAAAATAGAACCCAGAAATGGAAAAATAAAAATAAAAATAAAAAGGAAGAAAAAATTAACTTAGAAACAAACAAAAAATAAACAATAAACATATCTGGGGTGGGGGGGTCAGGTCAGGGTACTGAGACTGCATCGAAGCACACAGACCAGGACTGAATTCCTGCTCCTCCAGAAAGTGGGTGGAGGTTAAGGATAGCTGCACCTCCATTCACCAAGAGGATGTAGATATAAGAGTAATGAGGGAAATATCGTGCTTTTCCAGTTGTTGGCTTCCGTGCGGTTGCCTGTGCTATCCTTGGCAAACAGAACCTATTCTTAGGTTGTTGGGATTAGAACTCCGCCACTTAAAATACCAAAATGGGACACAGCTTGTAATTATTCAAAATGGCTGTGACCTCCAGACAGCCAAAAATCCACAGCTCAGTTTCTCTCCTTCTTTACTGTTTCCCTTTTTAGTAGTCAGCCACCAGTGCAGTTGTCTACACAGCCCTTGGTGAGCACAGCTGATTTTCAGGTTACTGTCCAGTTCCTCACACCACTTTAATCTGGCCTCACCATCAGGATGGTTGAGAGACCACAGTTCCATTTATCTCCTTTTTTATTATTTTAATTCAAGTTCTTCAACTAGTTAGTATTTAATCCATGTCTATATCCTTCCTTTCAAAGCCATGAAGCTTCATGATTATCTTGTGTATCTGTGTCAATTGGTATCTCTCTTCATTGTTGAAGAGGGTCTGTGTAACTTGTCTCTCTGTTCCATCATCTTACTGGAACTCCCCCATTTTCTTTATGTTGAGGTGAAATCCATACTGTATCTGCAGTCTTTAAGCTTCATCACTAAGCTCTTCAAGTCATCTTCAGTTGCAGCAAGCAAGATAGTGTCATCTGCATATAACAGGTTTTTAATGAGTCTTCTTCCAATCTTAATGCGACATTCTTCTTTATATAGTCCAGCTTCTCAGATTACTTACCTTTTCAGCACACAGATTGAGTAAGTATGGTGAAAGGATACAACCCTGATGCACACTCTTCTTGATTTTAAACCATGCAGTAGTCCGTTGTTCTATTTGAACACAGCTTCTTAGTCTATGTACAGGTCCCTTGTGAGCACAGTTAAGCACTCCTTAATTCCCAATCTTCTTAATGCTATCCAAAATTTGTTATGATCCACACAATCTAATGTTTTTGCATAGTAAATTAAAACACAAGTAAACATCTTTCTGGTATTCTTTGCTTTCAGCCAAGATCCATCTGACATTAGCAATGATATCCCTCATTCCACATCCTCTTCTGTATTCAGCTCACATTTCTGGAAGTTCTCTGCCAATATACTGTTGCAACCATTTTTGAATTATCTCCAGTAAAAATTTACTTCCATGTGATCTTAATGATATTGTTCGATAATATCCACATTCTGTGGGATCAGCTTTCTTTGGAATGGGTACAAATATGGATCTCTTCCAGTCAATTGGCCAGGTAGCTGTCTTCTAAATTTCTTGGGATAGACGAATGAGTGCTTTAGCACAGCATCTGTTTGCTAAAACATCTCAGATGGCATTCTGTCAATTCCTGGAGCTTTATTTTTTGCCACTTCCTTCAGTGCAGCCTTGACGTCTTCCTTCCATATCATTGGTTGTTATCATATGCCACCTCTTGAAATACTCTACATTGACTATTTCTTTTTGCACAGTGACTCTGTGTATTCCTTCCTTCTTCTTTTGATGTTTCCAGCATCATTTAATATTTTGCCAATAGAATATTTCAATATTGCAGCCAGTAGCTTGAATTTTTTTCTTCAGTTCTTTCAGCTTGAGAAATGCTGAGTGTATTCTTCCTTTTTGGTTTTGTAACTCTAGGCCTTTGCACATTTCATTATAATTAGCTTTGTCTTCTTGAGCTATTCTTTGAAATCTTTTGTTCAGCTCTATTATCTTGTCCTTTCTTCTATTTGTTTTATCTAGTATCCATTTAAGAGCAAGTTTCAGGGTCTTTTTTGACATCCATTTTGGTATTTCCTTCCTTTCTGGTCTTTTTAAAATCTTTTTCTTTCTTCATGTATGATTTTCCTGAGGTCATCTGGTCTTCAGTCATTGATGTTCAATGTGTAAAATCTTTTCTTCAGATAGTTTTTAAATTCAGGTGGGGTATTATCAAGGTTATGTTTTGGCTCTCTTAGTTTAGTTTTAATTTTCTTTAGCTTCAACTTGAAATTACATATCAACAATTGATGGTCTGCTCCACAGTCAACTTCTGGCCTTGTTTTACCTGAAGATATTGAGCTTCTACATCGCCTCTTTCCACAGATATAGTTGATCTGATTCCTATGTATTCTATCTGGTGAGATCTATGTGTGTGTTGTTGCTTTTGTTAGGTGCCATCAAGTCAGCTCCTGCTCTTAACAACCCTATGTACAACAGAACCACTGCCATGTCCTGAGCCAGCCCTTCAGTGTTTGCTGTTCCTGAGCCCATTGTTACAGCAACTGTGTCAATTCGTCCCATTGATGGTATAGCCACCATTTATGTTGTTGAAAAAATGTATTTATAGTGAATAAGTCATTACAAAAAAAAAAAAAAAAAAACTCACCGCCATCAAGTTGATTTTGACTCATAGCAACCCCTCCCTGGGTTTCCATCTTGAAAAATTCTTATCATGAGATCTCTGGTATAATTTCTATCATGTGACCATATTTTCCAACTACTGGTGATTCTTCTTTGTTTTCAACTGCTGCATTCCATTCACCAGTGATAATCAACACTTCTTGATTACATGTTTGGTCCATTTCAGTCTGCAGAAATTGGTAAAAATCTTCAATTTTCTCATCATTGGCTTTAGTAATTTGTGTGAAAATTTAAATAATAACCCTATTTACTGGTCTTCCTTTCAGGTTTATGAATATTATTCTATCATTGACAGCATTATACTTCAGGATAGATCTTAATACATTCTTTGTGAGAACGAATGCCATGCCATTTCTCTTCAATTTTTCCTTCCCAACATAGCAGATCATATGATTGTCTGACTCAAAATAGCCCAAACCAGTTCTTTTTGACTCACTAATGCATAATCAATTTTTATGTGTTCCATTTCATTTTTGACAACTTCCAGCTTTCCTACATTCATAATTATTACATTCCACATTCCAACTATTCATAGATGTTTGTAGCTGTTTTTTCCCCCCATTTTGAGTCATGCCACATCACCAAATGGAGGTCCTGAAAGCTTTACTCCATCCACTTTATTAAGATCAATTCTACTTTGAGGTGACAGCTCTTCCCCAGTCGTATTTTGAGTGCCTTCTGACCTGAGGGGCTCATCTTCCTGTGCTATATCTGACAATGTTTCAGAGCTATTCATGTTTTCCAGTAATATATCAGACAGTGTTCTACTGATATTCATAAGGTTTTCACTGTCCAATTCTTTGAGAAGTGGATGATCCTTTCCCTCTTCTGAGTCTGTCTTAGTCTGGAAGCTCCATGGAAACCTGTCCACCGTGGGTGACCCTGCTGGTATTTGAAACACCGGTGGTGTAGCTTCCAAGCTCACAGCAATGCACAAGCCACCACAGTATGAAAAATTGATAGGCAAAAGGTGGTATAAAGAAATAGAGAGTTTATTAATAGTTATAGTTTTACTTTATACTTATGATCCTTTTAACCTTGAAAACAATCATTAATGTGGAAACATTTTAGGTTTATTTAGCATAAATCAAACAAAAGTTAATCTCATCTTTTTTCCTTCCAATTTCAATAATATTTCTGTTACCCAGAGGTTATATCTCATAGCATGGTCTTCAAATACTTTATCATTTGTTTTAAAAACCCACTGCCGTTGAGTTGGATCCAACTCATAACGAACCCTCCTTGGGTTTCTGAGGCAGTATCACTATGGAAGTAGATTGCCCAACCTTCCTTCCAAGGAATGGCTGGTAGGTTTGAACCACCAGCCTTCTGGTTAGCAGTCAAATGCTTTAGGCGCTACACCACCATAGCTCCCATCATTTGTTTTATATGTAGTTAATCAATATAAATACTGACAGATATAGATCATTAGCTACTGACATGTTTCTTAATCTTTCAGTCACTCTAATAATGTCCACATAAACTATGGATTGCTTATATTTTGGTTACCTTGTGCTGCTCTAACAGAACTACTACAAATGGGATGACTTTAACAAACAGGAGTTTAGTCTCTTATAGTTTGGAGGCTTTAAGTCCTAGTTCGAAGTGCCAGGGTCTATGGACTAGGTGAAAGCCCCTCAACCTTGGGCTTCAGCTCCGCCTCCTGCTCCTGGCCCACTGGTGCTAGAGGCTTTTCTTCACTCAGACAGCTGCTGGCTGCTGATACTGACAAGCCCAAGGTTGACAAGTCAAAAGGCACAGTCCCAATATTACCAAACCATATGGCAGGCCATTCATTCAAGTCCATTCAAAGTCCCAAGGTTGGCAGAACACGGCAGGCTGCTGAACAACACAGATACATACAGGGTTCAAGTAGGCCATAAGCTAGAGACCATTCCCCAGGGCTTCTTCTTATATGCAGGAAGTAGACTACATCTTTAAGGCAGCTACTCAGCTGCTCACAGTAGAATCCACCATTCAATTACCAATTTCATCATGGGAATACTGAATCAGGCTCAGCCAAGTTTACACAACTTAACTACCACAGATTACCATTAGTCTCCCTTGTGTGCCACAGAAGTCATGCTATTAAATACTATCATCTTTGCTAGCTGTGAAAAAATATCATCTTTGTTTAGGGTAAATAGCATTATTTCCATCTTGACATACACTAACATTCTTTATTGCAATCAAGACTCCCTCTCTCTTCTAACCAGTGTCAATAGCTGTATAATTCAGCATCATGGGATAAAATTATTGATTCATTATAGTCATTGAACAAATATCATATACACAGAATTCTTGGAATTTTGAAAGTAATAGTTTTTTTTTTTTTTTTTTTAACTAATCAATATCACTAATGCATTTTTTATAACTTACAGGTATTTTAAATAATTTGAAATTACTTTGTAGACTACAGATAAATAAAAAATCAAATTCATTCTGGTAAAATATATCTACTTGTTTACTTAATCTGTTTCATGTTCAGACATTTCTAGAAATGGAAAGCTATCTAAATTTCAGGAGTATAGGTAGCCCTGTGTCAGTGACATGTCTAGTTGAATGTTTAATAAAGCTGAAAACCTGAAAAAAAGTGTATTTTCTTGGGGTTTTGTACTTCTGGGATGATTTAGATTTATTACAAAATATTATTCTTGATGTTTCAAAATATATTCTGCTTATAGTTTTGGGGTGAAAAATCAATGAAAGTGAAAAATATTGAAGGCTCGGATCAGATGAAGAGAGGATGATTAGGGAAGATAGTTTTTTCTTCACAATGAAAATATTCTCTGTCCCACCTTGTCCTCCTCCTCCATTCCCATTCTCCTCTCTTCTCTTTTCTCTTCCTCTTCTTCCTTTCCTCCTGCTCCTTCTTCATCTTTATTTTTGCATTCATCTTACATCTCAAATAATTACATCTAATGTTGTCATGCTTAAATAATTCATATTTATCATCCACAACCAATGCAATGAATCATATGACAACATCAGATCTACTAAAGAGGAGGATATTATTTAAAATATTTTTAAATAAACAAGTCATTTCCAAGTCAGGAAAAGAAAAGTTTTAAGTTGTTTCTAATGTTATTTTTAGCAATTTTGTTAGGAACTAAGGTTTCTGTGAATTTGACACAGAGTCTATTCTTAAAATGCTCATGAGTTAGTGAAAGACATAGAAAAAAAACAGATTTTGGTATAGAACATGCTAAATAATATAAATAGAAACAAACTACAAGCAGTAGGAACAAAGAAAGGGGATTTTAATGCAGTTGTAAGATATAAAGGATGGATTGTAATTATGTGGGTAAAGTAAGAGTAGGAAGCCAGCAAAGGAAGAGTTTCCTAAGTGGAGTAAATGGCACTCAGTGATTCATTTATGCAGGCATGAATGCATTCATTCAATAACCATCTGTTTTGAATACGCTTTGTGTCCAGGCATTCTTCTAGGTATTAAGGATCCAATAATGAGCAAAAAGTTCTTAAAAAATAAATAAACCTTTCAATCACAGAATTTATAATATTGTTAAAAAGAAAAACATTTGTAAAAGAATCACGATAATAGATGTATAATTATGAGTTGAGTATATTGTGCTAAAAGTGCATATAAATGAGAACAATGATTTCAGTGGAAGAAGGGATGTTAGCTAGGTAATAGCTGTGGGGAGGTTGTAAAGGAACTGTAGGAGTGGGAAATAGGTCAGAGCATATTCAGAAATCCTGTCTTAGAAGTGTATTAAGAGTTACATTTGCATATCCAAAAAGATGAAAGAGACTGGACTAAAGTAATGTTATTGAAAAGAACCCTGTATTGATTCAGAGACACCAGAAAGGAAGTATTTGGAATAATTTAGGTAGTTTTGCTATCTATGCTACATATTTTACAGAATTCTAGAGTCAAGATAAATTCACTATTTACTAGAGTTCTACTGATATTTCTCCCTCTTCTCTCTCTCCTCTCTTTTCTTTCTCCCTCCATCCTCCCTTCTGATTCTCTATTTCTTCTTTTTTTTCTGCCTTTTTCTCTTTATCTTTCTTCCTCTTTATTTTCTCTCTTCTTTCTGTTTTCTTCCATTTCTTTATTCTTTCTCTTTCTCAAAATATTTCTTTTTCCAATTTCCAGTAAATAAGAAACAAATAAATACATATATGTTTATAAAGTAAATGCATAGTCAAGTGTGCGTGTATAAATATTTGCATACAGCAATAAACTAGGCTGGGATTTTTTGGACTAACTTAACTCTCTACTACATATACACATATATAAAAAGTAACTTATAAAATATATACATGGATATGTGTATATGTGTATAATTTTAATATTTTTACTTGTTTTCTTCAAAAAATATTAACAAATTGATGAGTTAATAATAAATTGATAACATAAAATTTAAATAAAAAATGTAATCAGAAAAGAAAGCATAACACTAAAGCTCTTTAACCTATTGACATCTGATAACCTCTAGAGTATGTAAGAAAAACTTAAGGCCCAATGTGTATCTGAAGTGGAAAAATTTCTGAGAGATCTTGCCCCCATAAATTTTGGACTAGAAAGAGCTATAATTCAGGGTAAGGACTAAATATCAATAAATTCATCTTCTCTTCTACCCCAGGAGGCTATAAGCAAAGAGCCATGCCACTGTGCAGTAAAGAATGATAGGGACAGGGGAAAATGAAGGGTCAGTATACCAAGAAAGTATCATTGTAAGTCAATTCCTAGACAATCTGAGAATAGGAGTTCTGATGGTGTAATGGTTAAGACATTTGGCTGTTAACCAAAAAGTCAGTGGTTCAAAACCACTAGATGCTCCATGGAAGAAAAATGAGGAAGTCTGCTTCTGTAAAGATTTACAGCCTTGCAAACTCAATAGGAGTTGCTATGAGTTAGCATCAACTCAATGGCAATGAGTTTGGCTTTTTGTTTTAAGCAAATGTGTAACTTTGAATGACATTGTAATTCTGGAATCTTCAATACCTCAAGCTATGTATTTAGTTTATATTTGTTATGAATAAGTACTTTAGGTGTATGAAGAAGCAAAAGCAAATCCTTTATGCACCAACACCCCTTCATCCTAAGATTCAGCCACTTCTCATAAATTACATTATGAGGAAAATGAGCAGCTCAAATGTAAAAAAAAAAAAAATATGTAAATACGTAAGGCACCATTAATGAGGACTCAGAAATGAGAAGTAGTAGAAAAGATTTAAGGGATGAAACAGACTAAAATATACTTCCACATAAGAATTGTCTGACACAAATTATAAAAACAAAAATGCTTTACTATATACAAGTAAAAGAAAAAATGTTTAAAAACATCTGCTATAAAATAAAAACTATTTTTAAAAAAACTATAAAAAGAATAGACTTGAAGATGCAGAAAAGGCTTAGGGGAGGCATCCTCCTCTGACCTCCTCTAATTCACAAGGGAGAAAAAGTCACCATCAGCAGCCCAAAGCTAATGCTTATGAGATCAGACGTGCTGCCCCTCTAACCTCTTTATCAGTTCTGACACCAGCCCTCCTTCTCAAGGCATTCCCTACTTTTCTGCTAGGTCCAATAGTTCATTATAATGGCCATAAAGAACTCATATACGAACTCACTTGTTGTTGTTGTTGTTATGTGCCGTCGAGTCAGCCCCGACTCATAGCGACCCCTCCTTGGGTTTCCGAGGCAGTATCACTACGGAAGTAGGATTGCCCAACCTTCCTTCCGAGGAGTGGCTGGTGGGTTTGAACCGCCAGCTGTCTGGTTAGCAGGCAAGTGTATTAGCCACTATGCTACCAGAGCTCCCTATTATAGGGTTTATTAGGGAAGTAAGTAACAGTCTGCAAATCAGGTTCAGGAACACTCAGGACATGATTCTTGATCAGGACAGCTTCCCCTAGGCCATGCCCTTAGACATGCCTCTCTCTGGCCCTTGGTCTCTCGGTTTGGCCTCTACCCTGCTTGGGCAAGTGTTACAGAGCTCTTTTAGATCTGCCAATCAAAGCTTCTAGGTGTACTCCACTCCACCAGCAAGCCTCCTGTGGAAAGGCTCTCAACTCTTTGGTTCTGTGGGATGATGGCAAGCCCACTGCTTTGTCTTGGGCCAGTCTCTTGGTATTGCTGCCACCATCTTCCTGCCATCTCTCTATTGTCTCTCTGTCATGTCTCAGTTCAGGGATCTTGAGTTCAAAGGTGTGTTCTCTTTCTTGATGGCAGGGATATCCTACCCTTCTGCCCTGGAATGGCTCATTTTAAGCCTAGAGGAATGACAAAACTGATGAATCACCACATTAGAGTTCCATAAACCTTATTTATACAGTCCCACACCCACAAGGGAGGATGTACTTTATTTACATTATTAGCAAGCTATCAAAATCACTTGCTGGACCATAAGCACCTTACATTTGCATAGTTCCACTCAGCCATCTGGTGGGAGTCACAAAGATCATTGCTAGAAGTCAAACCAGGTAATTCACTGCACCACAGAGGAAAATAAGTAAGGCTCTAGAAATCTCTCTTTATTTCTCTCTTTCTGTTTCTTAACCTATATATAATACTTGAAGTAATAATTTCCAAGAATATATTTACTATCAGTTTACACAGACAGACATGACTAAAGAGCAGGAAAACTGAAAGATTGGCATCTTAGTTATTTAGTGCTGATGTGTGGTAGTTAAAGTGGTGTGTCAACTTGGCTGGACCTGATTTTGAGTGGCTAGACAATTGGATATAAGTATTCCCCATGATAACACTGCAATCAACTCCATGGTAGAATCTGCAGTGAGCACCTGAGTAGCTACTTTAGGGATGTAGTCTGCTTTCAGTATATAAGGAGAAGTGTTGAGAAAGTTCTCAGCAGTTTTTTGCACACTTGGACCCTGCATGTAGCCAAGTCTTCATTCAGCACCCTGACTTGCTTCCTGCTGATCTTGGGACCATCTCTGGATGTAAACTACTGGCCTGCCAAGTTGTTTGGTAATCTTGGAACTGTGTCATTTTATTTGTGGACCTTGGGTTTGTTAGCCTCAGCAGCCAGGAGCTGCCTGAATGAAAAGATGCTTCTAGTTCCAGGGGACAAGTAGCAAGAGGGAGAGATGAAGCCCAAGGTTGAGGGGCCTTCACCCAGCCCCTAGAGCTTAACACTTTGAACTCAGACTTTTACCTTCCAAAACTGTAAGAAAATAAGTCCCTGTTTGTTAAACCCATTCAGCCATTTGTGGTATATTCTGTTAGAGTGACACTAGAGAACCAAGGAGCTCTGGTAGCATAGTGCCTAAGGCACTTGACTGCTCACTAGAAGGCTGGCGGTTCAAACCCACCAGCCACTCCTCGGAAGGAAGTTGGGCAATCCTACTTCCATAGTGATACTGCCTCGGAAACCCAAGGAGGGGTCGCTATGAGTCGGGGCCGACTCGACGGCAAACAACAACAACAAGAGAACCAAAACATACTGTAACAGAAATACTACAAGTGGATGATGTTGTTCTGTGCCATGGAGTTGGACCCGACTCATAACAACCCCTCCTTGGGTTGTCAAGGCAGTATCACTATGGAAGTAGATTGCCCAACCTTCCTTCCGAGGAGTGGCTGGTGGGTTTGAATCACCAGCCTTCTGGTTAGCAGTAAAGTGCCTTAGGTACTATGCTACCAGAGCTCCCTACAAGTGGATAGCTTTAACAAATAGAAATTTATTTTCTCACACTTTAGAAGCATAGAACTCTGAATTCAGGGTTTCAGGTCTAAGAGAAGGCTTTCTTTTTAGCCATGGATTCTGGAAGAAGGTCTTTTTTCTCTTCTGAGCTTCTGCTTCTGGGCAATCTTCATGTGGCTCATCATCTCTCTTACCCCATCTCTGCTACTTTCATTTGTTTGCTTAATCTGTTTTATATCTCAAAAGAGATAGATTTAAGACACACCCTACACTAATCCTGTCTCATTAACATAATGAAAACAACCCATTCCCAAGTCAAATTATAACTACACATAGAGCAGTTAGGATTTACAACTTTTTTTTTTCTTTTTTAATTGGGATTTGGGTGAAAATTTACAGAGCAAATTCACTTTCCATACAGTTCACATACACTTTCTCTTGTAACATTGACCACAATTTACCACAATGCAACAGCTTCCCTCCCACTTCCTCCTGATAATTACCTCATCCCTGCGTCCATCCCTCCATGGACTCCTGCCCCCTGAGCTGTCTCCCTGTGCATAAACAGCCCTTCTTTCTCCCATGATTGTTCTCTCCAAGGAGTGTATGTACCTCAGGTAAGTGTTCAACTCATATGCCTGTCTTTTGCAAAAAGTATTTTTTGGAGACACAATTCAATCCACCATTGATCACCAGAACTTTGACAGAATGCAATACATAAAATAAAACAATAAAAAATAAAGGTTTGGATGAACAAAAGATGAGGAAAAAGTCTAACTTATCTAACTGGACTTCTAAAAGGAAAAGACAGAAAGAATTAGGTAGAGGAAATATTTGAAGGCAAGGATTTCTGAAAATCCTTTTGAACTGATAAAAATTAGTTCATCCACAGATTCAAAAACACTAACAAATCACAAAAAATCATAAATAAAAGACAACATTGTTGTTGTTGTTGTTGTTAGGGGCCATTGAGTTAGCCCCAATTCATAGCTATCCTATGTACAACAGAATAATACACTGCCCAGTCTTGTACCATCCTTACAATCTTTGCTACACCTGATCCCACTGTTGCACCACTGGGTCAATCAATCTCATTGAGTGTCTTCCTCTTTTTTTCACTGACCTTCCACTTTACCAAGCATGATATTCTTCTCACGATGTCCTTCTCCAGGGAGTGTTCCCTTCTGACAACATGACCAAAGTAGGTGAGATGAAGTCTGATCATTCTTTCTTCCAAGAAGCATTCTTGCTACACTTCTTCCAGGGAAGATTTGTTCTTTTTCAGGCAGTCCATGGCACTTTCAGTATTCTTTGCCAATGCCACAACTCAAAAGTATCAACCTTCCTTCAGTCTTCCTTATTCATCATATAGCTTTCACATGCATATGATGCTATTGAAAATATCTGGCTTGAGTAACAAACATCTTAGTCTTCAAAGAGACATCTTTGCTCTTCAGCACTTTAAAGATCTCTTTTGCAGCAAATTTGCCCAGTGCAATATGACATCTGATTTCTTGACAAAGACAACATCAAAGCATAGTTAAAATAGCTAGAATGCCTTTAAAAAGAACTAACTTGAAAAGAGAAGCAACATTAGTTATATTTACCCAGCATTTCATAATCTCATTCTAAGTATACACTTGAATTTCATAGCCATGAACTATTAGATTAATTCTAGGTTAGTGACTTTGGTTGATGTAACCTCAGCAGAAGTTACGTGTATCACTTAATGGTGGAAACTCTCAGAGCCATTGTGCAAATACCTGCCATATTTTTCATACTGCTGTGATGAAAGTAACAGTATGTTTTAAGAGAAAGTCTCCATTAATCTGAATTCCTTGCTAACTATAATGAGAAGAGACCACATGTTCAGGTGATAAACTTTTGATATATTGACCCATCGAGATTTTGGATTGTTTGTACCTTCAGCTTAATGCTGACTCATACGAGCAGCTAAATTGACAGTGAATTACCAACAGTGGGATTATATTTTAGTGTGATTGTAGAAACTAACTGCCAACCTGGAAATTGTATGTCAAGAGGAGTAATCTTTCTAGAACAATAGTAAAATAAAGATTTTTTTTTAGAAGTATACTGAAATATTTTTCCACCAGCACAACTTCACTAAAGGAAATCGAAAATATTTTTTATAAGCTGAAATGACACAATCTAAAAGAGATGTTTAAAGTTCAAAAAGCAAGGTAAATGGCACCTATACATGTGGGTAAATTAAAATGTGCATTAATAGTATATAATAATGTTGTTTTCAGAATAAAACAATTAAAAGATGGAAATTTTATGCACCATAAGTGTATTATTTCCTTTGTAGTAGGCAGAATGGCCTTAAAATGTTATAAGTTCCTTACACTGTTTGGGAGGAGAATAAAGAAATTGGCTAATTTTGAAATTGGATAAATATGCATGCTATAATGCAGGATATACACTTAACAGGATGGTAGGCAAGGCTAGGTACCAAGCCCCTAGAGCCAGGAAAAGGAGGGAGCAGGAGAGGCCAGAGGTCGGAGACCTGCGGAGCAGAAGGATATCCAGGTTAAAAGGGGCAGGAGGCTAAACCCCAGGCCCCTAGAGCCAGGAAAGGGAAGGAGTAGGAGAAACTGCTAGTCCCCAAGCACCCTAGAGCCATGAAAGGAAGGGATCAGCCAGGGACCACAAAGTGGCAGGTTCCATGTAGGAATTAGGTAAGGGGAGGGTGCAGAGGTTTCCAACGGCTAAGGGAAACAAACTTACCTGTCAGTTTGTCATCCTGTGGGGCTTGTACATTGCTGTGAGGCTTGAAGCTGTGCCACTGGTGTTTCAGATGCCAGCAGAGTTACACATGGTACATAGGTTTCAATGCACCTTACAGACTAAGGCAGACTAGGAAGGAGGAGGCCATCCACTTCTCAAAAAGTGGCCAGGGAAAACCTTATAAAACACTGTCTGATACATTATTGGGCAACTTTGTGAATAGTTCAGAAATATTGTCCAACACAGTGCAGCAAGATGAGCCCCTTGGGTCAGAAGACATTCAAAATAGGACTGGGAAAGAGCTGCCTCATCAGAGTAGAACCAACCTTAATGATATGGATGATGTAAGCCTTGCAGGGTCTCCATGGGCTGACATGGCACAACTCGAATTGAGGAGAAACAGCTGCAAATATCCATTAATAATCAGAACATGGATTGTACGAAGTATGAATCTAGGAAAATTGGAAGTTGTCAAAAATGAAATGGAACGCATAAAGATTGATATCTGATATACACTGAAGACACAACTTTACTTGAAGTACTTACTGATTATGATTGAACAATACAGTCTGTAGTATGGATTACATCTCAATATAAAGAAAACAAAAATCCTCACAACTGGTACTATAAGCCATATTACAATAACTGGAGAAAATATTGAAATTGTCAAAGACTTCACATTGCTTGGTTCTACAATTGACACCAATGGAAGAACAGTCAGGGCATCAGAATGTGTATATCACTGGAAAAATCAGCTGCAAAGGACCTCTTTCAAGTGCTGAAGGGCAAAGATGTCTCCTTGAGGATGAAAGTGCTCCTAACATAAGCCATAGTATTTTCAATCACCTCATATGCATGTGAGAGCTGGACAATCAATAAGGAAGACTGAAGAAGAATTGATGCTTTTGAGTAATGGTGTTGGCAAAGGATACTGAAAGTACTGTGGACTACTAAAAGAACTAACAGGTCTGTCCTGGAGGAAGTACAGCCAGAATGTTCCTTGGAGGCGAGAATGGCCAGACTTCGTCTCACACAGTTTGGTCATGTTGTCAGAAAGGACCATTCCCTGGAGAAGGATGTCATGCCTGGTAAGGTAGAGGGTCGACGAAAGAGGGGAAGGCCCTCAAAGAGATGGATTGGCATGGTGGTAGAGGCGATGGTCTCAAGTATAGCAAGAATCATGGAGCTGGTTCAGGACCAGGTGGTGTTTTGTTCTATTGTGCATAGGGTCACTATGTGTTGGAGACGACTCCATGGCACTTAACAACAACAACAACAACAACAACATAATGTTTAGTGATCTGAAAGAATAACTGAATAAAATAATATAATGTGATTTTTCTTACCATGTTATTTCTTCATTCCTTGTGTTCTAGGTTCTTCTTTTATCACTCCTTTTCTGTTTAGAGAACTTATTTATTGTATCCATTGTGCTCAGTGCAAGTCTTCTAGCAACAAATTTTCTTAGTTAAGAGTCATTGTGTAACTAACTGCCTTTATTTTCTATTGATAAAAGTAATAGTATGTTTTAGGAGAAACATATATATTCATCAAATGAGTTTTTTATATCCTCTTCATTCTTGAAGGAGATTTTTTCTGGATATAAAATTTTAGTTGAATAATTATTTCCTTACTGCACCTGAAAAATATGTGCTTCCTTCTGGCCTCCATGGTTTCAGACAAGAAATCTGTTGTCACTAGAATTTTTTTCCTCTTTAAGTCGGATGTCATTTCCCTCTTGTTGCTTTCAAGATATTTTGTCACTGGTTTTCAGAAGATTGACTTTGTGTGGGTTTCCTTTTTTTGTTTGTTTTCATCCAGTTGGGTGTTTTCTAAACTTAATCTGTAGGTTTATGTCTTTTGATAAGTTTTGGAGTTTTCAGCCATTTTTCCTGCCCTGCCCTGTTAACTGCCTATTTATGAGACTACCAAAACTCACAGCCGTTGAGTCAATTGTGAATCATAGCAACCATATAGGACTGAGTACAACTATCCCTTACAGTTTCCAAGGCCATAAATCTTTATAGAAGGAGATTACCTCATCTTTCTCCCATGGAGTGGCTGGTTTGCTCTAACTATGAGGCTTTTGTTTACCAGCTGAATGCTTTCACCAGTAGGCCAGCAGAGCTCCTATGAAACTATGTTGTTGTTGTTGTTTGCCGTCGAGTCGGCCCTGACTCATAGCAACCCCTCCTTGGGTTTCGGAGGCAGTATCACTACGGAAGTAGGATTGCCTAACCTTCCTTCCGAGGAGTGGTTGGTGGGTTTGAACCACCAGCCTTCTGGTTAGCAGTCAAGTGCCTTAGCCACTATGCTACCAGAGCTGACATCATTATGGCTGAAAAATGGGAAGCAGAAGTCCAGATTCCCACTCAGCTTTTATTGACCCCTAGTAGAGGGAGCTCCTCATTACTACTGTGTGGGATAGAATCCTGAATTCCTAATAGGCTTCCATTAGTCCCTCTTTGGCTAAGGTAGAAATATCTCATTATTTGTCCCCACCTGGACTCTACTAACATGATGGGGCTTGAGTGACCTGATAACACTGGGAGGTGATGAAAGTCTTGATTTTCCATTAGGCCTCCTCTGGCACCACCATTAGAAGCTGGTGGTGGTAGACTTGGAGGTTTTTCATGTAGCCATTGTTCAACTCCCAGGGGAGAGAAGGCCTCATTTGCACATGGGAGGGTGACAGTTTCATCTCTCTATTCAGCCTTTTCTGTCACCACCCTGTCAGAGGGACTGGAGTACTTTGTGGTTGGATGGTGAGTGTGAAATTCTAACCTCTCTACCTGGCATTTGTTGGTGGGGGTGGGAGTGGGGACATAACTTTTTCTGTAGTATTTGACCAGAATAAAGCAGTTATTGTCCAAAATTTTTTGCCTTGTAAGGTTTCCCCTTCCCTTGATTTTTGACTCAAACAACCAATCAAACAAACAAAAACTCACTGCCATCAAGTCAATTCCAACTCATAGCAAACCCACTTTGGGTTTCTGAGACAATATCACTATGGAAGTAGATTGCCCGGTCTTCCTTCTGAGGAGTGGCTGGTGGGTTTGAACTGCCAGCCTTCTGGTTAGCAGTCAAATGCCTTTGGTATCTATGTTAATTTTGACTAGAGAAAGTATATTTATTTATTTAATTAATCATTAACTATTGGCATTTCAAGATTTGTAGAGCTTTGTTAATTAGTATAATCATATTGAAGAACAATATAGCAACTAATAAGGTTATAGATATGCATACTACACAATCCAACAATTCCACTTCAAAGTTCACACGATTCTCAAACTTTAGAGTGTACCAGAGTTAATTGGAGGCCTTGTTAAAAAGAGATGGGTTATAAGCAAATTATGAGTTTCTGATTAAGTAGTTCTGGAGTGGGACTTAAAAATTTGCATTTATAATCAGTCTCTAGGTATACTGCTGGTCCAGGGCCACACGCTTCATCTTATGAATAGTATTGTTCATAAAAGCAGAAAATGACACAATGTAATGGATATATAAATTAGAGTATAATCATAAAATGAAATTCTATGCAGTAATAGGGAGCTCTGGTAGCATAGTGGCTAAGACACTTGCCTGCTAACCAGATGGCTGGTGGTTCAAACCCACCAGCCACTCCTCGGAAGGAAGGTTGGGCA
>NW_006922246.1:1019182-1024799 GCF_000298275.1 Orycteropus afer afer | reverse complement strand
TATATATTGAATATATCATGGACTGCCAAAAGAAGGAACAAGTCTGTCTTGAAGGAAGTACAGCCAGAATTCTCCTTACAAGTGAGGATTGTGAGACTTCATCTAGCTTATTGTTTGGACATGTTATCAGGAGGGACCAATCCCTGGAGAATGACACCATTCTCAATAAATAAGAGGGTCGGTGAAACAGAGAAAAACCCTCAGTAAGAAGACACAGTGGCTGCCACAATGGTCTTAAACAGACCTGGTATCGTGAGGATGGCACAGGACCAGACAATGTTTAATTCTGTTTACACATAAGGTCACTATGAGTCGGAGCCAACTCCAAGGCACCTAACAACAATGTAAATTAATTAATCACTGTTACATGCAATAATATAGGTAAATATTAAGGTGCAATTAGACAAATAGTAAGGGATTTGTGTTAAGGAAGGAGCACACAAGACTCCTCAGTATTAATAATTTTCTATATCTTGACCTGTGAGATAGTGCATAGAAGTCCATATTATAATTCTTCAAATTGCATATCTCTATTTCATGTACTTATCTGTATGTGTGATATATATCATACTAAAATAGAAATAAAGTAAGTAGCATAGTAAACTTTTGAAATGAGATGTCTATTGAAAAATCAACTCTACTATGATATTGTTGTATCACCTCTTGCAACTCTTTAAAATCTCATTAAGTTTACCACAGTTACTCTCCCTGGAAATTTCTTCTATCCGCTGATGAGAATGTTATCTCTAGACAGGTATTTCATGGGTCCATTAGCACCTGAATTTGCCCCACTTTTATAAGAAGGATTTTTGAATCAGATAACACTATTCAAGCCCCTGACCTTCTCTACACCGTTGCCCACAGAAGGGCTCACAGCACATCATTTCTTTGGTAATTCAGCCTTAGATTAAGCAGACTGATGTATTTGTTGTTCAGATATCTTCAAGTAATTTCAAGTAATCGGTATTAATATCACTAAACCAAACTCACTAATCAAAAACAAATAAACAAACAAATCAGTTGTCCTAGATTCGATTTTGACCCATGGCGACTCCGTGTGTTGCAAAGGGTATTTAAGGCTGTGACCTTTTGTAAACAAATTGCCAGGTCTTCCTTCTAAGATGCCTGCTGGGTGTTCTGACTGCCATTCTTTAGTTTGTTAGCCCAGCACTCAACCACTTGCATAACCAATTCCAACATTTTTTTGACCTATTTTAATTTAGTAAGATTAAAAAGTGCTTCATTTTAGAAAATTCCTTATGTTATGTTTACTTGCCATTGTTAGCTGTGATGACTGGCCATGAATATGTGAGTATGTTTTAGCATTTTTCATGTATTTCCTTCTTGCTTTCTTTCTTTTTTTAACTTCACCATTCTTTCAGTTTATTCATTCAAAGTTATGGGTGTTACTAATACAATGCATGATCAAATGTGGAAAAAAATATACAAAAATAAAGATAACAGACAGTGTTTTAAAAGAGACACCCAATGAATTAACATAACCCATGACAAAGAAAGGGGGTCATTTATCTAAAGTGAATGAATGTATATTCACTTCTGAGTATTTGGGAACTTTGTAGAAACTAATATTTTCTCCAGCTTATAATGAATAACATACCTGTCAGATCTATTACAATAAGTGCAAAAGAGCTGTAGCACTTAGATATCTTCTTTAAAAAAGTTCATCAACAACATGTAAATCATGTTCTGCATTTCCTTGATGGGATAAAACTGTTAAAATGGGAAAGCTAGAGGTATTTGTTTACTTATTTCTGACAAGATCACTTGCTTCATGTCGCACTGCTTCCCATAGGAATTGCTGCTGGCTGCCACATTTATTTGGATCTCTTTGCATGACAAAAAGCTAGGCTCCATTAAAGTATCATCTGCAATGAATTTACATCCTTCCTCAGGGATAAATCTAACCATTAGACATTATGCAGGAAGACTGACTTGTATAAAACACTGCTGCTCTTCAAGTTCCTAACTACATTAAAAAAAGTCCAAGAATGAAATCGAAATTTTTGAAGTGAAAGTGAGATAAATTAACTCTCACATAACCTTGAGAAGCCATTTTCAAATTCCAGTTAAAATGCTAGAGAATGTCTATGGAGTTTAGGGTATTATCTAAGGCATATTTTCTTATAAATATTTGTATTCTTCACACAAGAGGCGTGATTTTCTGGCATTGAACAGAAATTAAGAATGTCTTTCAAAATTTAAGAATCCATTGAAGAGGTTATGTTCAAGAGAAAGGTTTATAGTTTTATGAAACAACTTAACTGTTCTTTTATCTATTACAAGGAAACTTGGGAGTTACTTACTACACTTTTTGACACAAAGGACAATTGTAGTGTCAGGAATGTTGATGTTTGTAACTTCTAAAGACATAAGCAGTCCCCAGATTATAAACGAGTTCCCTTTCTAAGTCTGCCTTTATATCAAATTTGTACAAAAATTAGAAAAGTTAGGTACTGTTCATATCTAACATCAATTAGTCAGATGTGTTTTAGTATATAGAATATAGTGTACCACTCTATACCTAAAAAAAAGTAAAGAAACTTTTCTAGATACACTAAAGCATGTTTAACATAATAATACAGTAACATAATAATAATGTTTGGATACAAGTCATGAAGTAGTGATTGTTATTATGAATCATTATATGTTTCCTGAATTTTTCATATTATGGATTTTATGGGGGTTGGTTCATAGCTATAGGTTGTATATAAGTCAGTCATGTGTAACTCAAGAACAATTGCTTGTATTTTAAAAAATGACATCACCTCACAGGTACCACCACACACAAAATTCAGAAGAGTATTGTTAGAGTGGGTACATTTATGTAAAAATAATCTATATTTCCTTCTAGCATTGAGCACATTGTGAGTAAATTAATGAATCCAATACAACTTCAGGAAGAGGAATATATAGGTACAGATAAATGGTTTTTTAGTAGCAAATACAAATAAGCATGTTTACTGAAAGTTTAAAGGTAACCACTACTAGAATAAAGAAAAATATTTCTAACAATTAAAAAAAATGAACAAATAAAATATAACTTTTGCAAAAATGTGGAAAAAACAATATGTAAAATTATATTGTAGAAGCAATATAAAATATATCAGTGATCACAAAGAATGAGAATGGGTTAAAAAGTACCAGAGTAGGCAAAAATGCAATGGTCTGGTTCATGTTTTTTAGAAGAGTCAAACACAAAATTGGACAAAATATGAAAATAAGTGAATAAATAAAGATAAATGCTATAAGATATATATAGATATACATATATATTCACACATATACATATATTATATATATATATGCATATTTAATTTATAAAATACTTCTCCTTTATAAAATGTCTTAGACTGAGTGATCAATTAAAATAGACATGAATAAATAAAAGGAGAATAAAATGCTGTCTTTAGTTACTCTATTTGAAAAATAAATACTCTTCATCAAATTATATAATTCTGATACATGAAGTTATTACAAAGAGGAAGTGTTGGGTATGGAAGGAATTTTAATTTTGTATTATAAATAGGCTTTTGAAATTTTTATGATTTTTCTCAAAAAATGGAAATAAGTAAAAGCAATGACAGAAGGGTAGGAGTTGTGGATGAGCTATTGGAGAATGATGGAATTCTGAAACAAAATTAGATTATAAAGGAGTTCTTTTGGGACTCCCACTGTTCTTGTACTTGAGGGTGCAGATTAAGTGTTTAAAAGTTACTGGTATGATAAATTATGTTGCAGAATGTAGAAACATCAATTCAATAATGTAAACAAAAGCAAACTGACACAACAGTATAATAGGTCTTTCTGTTACACAAACAAAGTAAATGCACCTACAGTTTTCTTGGCATGAAATCTGAAAAATTCATTCATCTAAAAGATGATGCTGCAGATTTAGAAGTGAGGAGTTGCCTTTAGTAACATAAATTGAGTGTGTCTTTAGCAGTGTTAGAGGAAATTTTTCATTATTTTAAATTCCAACACATACATTTGCATTGGAGAATGCCTAACTTTCATTTTGATTTTTATTTATTTTTTGAGACAGCTATCTGGGGAAATATGAGCAAGGCCACTTTATCTACATGAGACTGTATGATTAATAGAACCACACTACAGGCACCACACTACACAGCACATTTTTTTTTTCACATAAAATTCGCTTTTAACTAGCATAATTTTGTTACAGTCTGTTTTGGATTGAATTCTGAGTGTCCAATATGTTATTCTATTTATGCTTGAATAAATCAGACTACGAAATGCTAGAACATGGGAGTCAAACATGTTCTGTGATAGCAGAAAGTGTTTTTTCACTGAAAACAATGACTATTCCTATTATAAATTATTCTGGGTCAAAAAAATGACAGACTGCAGACTGGATCTTGAGATGTGGAATCACAACTCTGAGATTTAGGGATGTCTGGAGAATCTGCTGGAACTGGTTGAACAGTTCCATTATTTATAATCATAAGAAAACAGGCAGGGATCATGAATTGAAATTTCAGGGATTATGAAGCCAATATGAACACTTACAGTTCCAGTGTACTTCATCTTCTCTGTTGTTTGTCTGGTTCCTCACCTATACACTCCAAATACTCAATACATGTTCTTGAATTTTGCAAACTGCTTTCAACTCGGTTTTGAGGAGTTATGTGAAAGATGTTTCTTATGCAAAGATGATCATCACTGTGAAGAAAGGGCAGATCTGGGGAGAATTATTTTCAAGATGATGCCTTTTAACTAAAGCAGGAGAACATTGTGGGGACTTTGGCTGGCAAAGAAAAAACTGAACAAAAACAAGAAAACAAACTCATTGCCGTGAAGTTGGATCCGACTCATACCAACCCCTCCTTTGGTTTCCGAGGCAGTATGACTACAGAAATAGATGGCCCAAACTTCCTTCCGAAAAGAATAGACTGTTGTGTGGTAATGTATCAGGGTTTCTTTGCTATTCATAAGGTTTTCCCTGGCCAATTCTTTGAGAAGTGGACAGCCCCTTCCTTCTTCCTAATCTGTCTCAGTCTATAAACTGGGCTGATACCTGTGCACCATATGCATCCCGCTGGGTTTGAAACACCAGTGGCTCAGCTTCAAAACTCACATCAACATGTCACCATGGTAGGACAAACTGATAGACAAGTTTGTCTCCCTGTTGGAAACCCTCGTACCACCCTCACCTGGGTCCCTGCAGATGACCCCTCCTCAGCCCAGATTCCTGGGCCTTTTAATCCCCTTTCTCCCACTTTCCCACCCTGCTGCTATGGGCATGCCTGAGTTCTCTTTCCTCACCTGGACCCCTGTGCCTGATTGCCTCTGTCTGAGTCCCTGGCTTTTAATCCCCTTTTTCTCGCTCTCCCACCCTGCTGCTTTGGGCATGCCTGAGGTCTCTCTCCTCACCTGGATCCCTGCGGCTGACCACTCCTCTGTCCTGGTTCCTGGCTTTTAATCCCTTTTCTCCCACTCCCCTGCCCCACTGCTTTGTTGTTGTTGTTGTTAAGTGCCGTCGAGTCATTTCCGACTCATAGCGACCCCATGCACAGCAGAACGAAACACTGCCCGATCCCGCACCAGCCCCACAATCCCTGCTATACTCGAGCCCATC
>NW_006922246.1:1007761-1016657 GCF_000298275.1 Orycteropus afer afer | reverse complement strand
GGTGCCACATCAGCAAATGAAGGTCTCGAAAGCTTTCTCTTTTCCATGAGTAAGGCTGGGTTTACTCAGATGTTGCAGCTCTTTCCCAATCCTATTTTGTGAGCCTTTTAGCCTAAACGGACTATTCCTAAAGTTGCACGGTAATGTACCAAACAGTGCTTCTTTGCTATTCATAAGGTTTTCCCTGGCCCCACTGCTTTAGGCATGCCTAAATTCCCTCTCCTCACCTGGATCCCTGTAGCTGACCACTCCTCTGTCCAGGTTCCTGGCTTTTAATCCCCTTTCTCCTGCTCTCTCACCCTGCTGCTTTGGGCGTGCCTGTGTTCCCTCTCCTCACCTGGATCCCTGTGGCTGACTAGAATATTTTATTTGTGGATAATTATTCTAGACCCTCCAAAAATCATAGAGGAGAGAGCAATCTGATAAAAGAAGGGATTTCTCACCATCTGGTGCATGGCTTCATAGTCTTTGAAATTGGATAATAAAAGGAAAGTTTTATTATTTCCATACGTAGAGGTTGGTAAAGTCAGGCACCATATTAGTTTAAAAGCATTAAAAAAGCATGTGAGTGATCTCCTAATATAGAAATATAAAGTAGTATCTCTTTTTATCAGGGGAAAAAAAGAGAGAGAGATAGAGAGAGAGAGAGAGAGGATATTTTGAAGTTCAGGAAGTTAAAAGTACTTACACTAACAAAGTTAGTGTTAGTATCAGAACTAAAGCTTGGGTCTCCTGAATGCTACCTGGTGGTTCAAACCCACCAGCCACTCACAGGAAGAAAGGTTGGGTAATCTACTTCCCTAGTGATACTGCCTTCGAAACCCAAGGAGGGGTTGCTCTGGGTCGGGTCAAATTTGATGGCACATAACAACAAAAACAACAAAAATTTTAAAGAGTATTATATAAATGGGAATTAAATAGTTGATTTAATGACCTAATATAAATTAACATAATTAAAGGAAATTAGAATGGGAAGAAAGGGTTTGTTTCTTCCTTTAATTTAAAATTTCTCAATCAGCTTTGTTTTGCAAAGAATTTGAAAAACTACTATAATTGTGGAACTTTGATAAATATTGTGAAGAGTAATACTACAAAATTGTTAGAATTATGCTTTTTTATGTATTGATAATTTGTCTAATGCTATATCAACTTCATTATGCTATATCCACCAGGTTTTATTTTCTTTCTTCCTAAAATCATTGGTAACATAGAATAAATCTTCTGGAGAAAGGGGCAAGAAATGTACACTGCAACAGGAAAATTCATCTGTCTAGTCAATATTTCATTTAGAATACTTGAAGCTGAAATCTTGCTCCTGGAATTCAGACAGCTGGTATGTAATTACTAAGAGGCAGAGGCATTGCTCACTCAGTTCATAGTAGTTAATATTGCTATACATATCTGGATAACTGATTGCTTTAAAATGCTATTAAGAGAATGAATTGAAGCTGAAAACATATGAGAGTCAAGGCTTGACAGTTTCTAAAGATAAATTATGTATTCATGAAAGTAGTGGTATCTTGTTCAGGTTAGTGCTAGATCCTTGCAAATTTTCAGAAGATTCAACAGAAGAAATATTTTGCAAGTTTCAAATTCCTCTGTTTAAAAATCCATTTTAAATTTTATTTCAATGTGTGCTTTTTCATAATGTAATTTAAATTTTATTTTGTAGCTTCTTCTGGCTGGCATATAAAATTATAATTGAGTCTTGATCCAATAACTCTATTAAATTGCTTATTCATTCTAATATATCTATAGATTCTAAAATCTTCCTGATTTTTAAATTTCATGACTTTTTACAAAAGTATTATCTAAGCAACACTTTTCAAGTTATTTTTCTTGGTAGTTAGAAATAATATTGATTATTTTATGTTGATAGTTGTTCTCAAGTTAGCCCCAACTCATAGTAACCTTATTTATAACCAAATAAGAAGTGTCCGGGTCCTGGGCCATCCTTATGATTATTGGTATGTTTGAGTCTATTGTTGCTGCTGTTGTGTCAATTCAGCTTATCCAGCATTTCCTTCATTTTGACTGCCCTTGTGCTTTACCAAAGGAGGGCTGGTGGTGCAGTGGTTAAGCTCTTGACCACTAACTGAAAGGTTAGTTGTTTGAACCTACCAGCTGCCATGCAAGAGAAAGATGTGCCATTCTGCTTCTATAAAGATTACAACATTGGAAACCTTGTGGGGCAGTTCTGCTGTCCTAAGGGTCACTACAAGTTGGAATTGACTTGATAAAATGGGGTTTGGTTTGGGTTTTTGGCTAGTTTACCAAACATAAGGAGTGCTGGTGGCTCAGTAGTTAAAGCATCTGGCTGCTATTCAAAAATTGGAGGTTCACACCTATTAGCTTCTCTGGGGGAGAAAGATGAGGCAGCCTGCTTCCATAATGATTTTAGAATCTTGGAAACCTATGGGAGGCAATTCTTCTCTGGCCTAGAGGGTCACTATGAATCTGGATTGATGCAATGACAGTGAGTTTTGTTTTTTGGTTGACCAAACATGATGTCCTTTTCTAGTGACTCTTGTTTCCTGATAACATGTCCAAATGAGTGAACTGAAATCTCTGTGTTTATTTCTAAGGAACATTTGGGTTGTATTTATTCTATGACTGACTTGTTCATTCTTCTGGTAGCCCAAGATATATTGATTATTTTTCACTTTGAATATATCAATTTTTCTTCTATCTTCATTCTTCTTTATCCAGCTTTTATATGCACATGAGGCAATCAAAAAGACCATGAGATGATCAGGTGCACCTTAATTATCAAAGTGACATTTTTTGTTTTTCAAAACTTTCAAGAGATCTTTTTCTAGCAGATTTTCCCAATGCAATACATAATAAATTTCCTGACTGTGGCTTCCGGGGACATTGATTGTTGAACCAAGTAAAATGAAGTCATTACCAACTTCAACTTATTTGTCATTTATCATGATGTTGTTTATAGGTCCAGTAATGAGTATTTTCATTTTCTTCACTATAGCCCAAAGGCTATAGTGTTTGTCCTTCAACAGTAAGTGCTTTAAGTAGTCTTCACTTTGAACAAAGTTGTGTTATCTACCTATTGCAAGTTGTTAATAACTCTTCCTCCAGTCTTAAAACAGTATTCTTCTTCATGTAGGCTATTTGTTCAGCACACAAAATGAGTAAGTGAGGTGGAAAGAAACAGTGCTGCTGCAAACCTTTTCTAAATTTGAACCATGCAGTATCCCTTTGTTCTGTTTAAAAGACTGCCACTTCATTCATACACGGCTGTATCAGCAATGTGGTGCTTGCTCTGTGGGAGTGCATACTACTGACCATAGAGGTGTTCTGGTGGATGCTGTTAACCCAGGAGGTGGTAGAGATGGGACACCTGCCCAGGATGATGAATAACCAAAAGAGAGAGAGAGAGAGAGAGAGAGAGAGAGAAAGGAAAGGAAAAAAAGAGAATAAGGAAAAAGAGAGGGAAGTGGGAAAAACTAAGAGGAAAGAAAAAAAGAAAAAGAAATCTGCACAGCACTGGCCATGGGGAGGGGTTTGACTAGATTTTGGTGGGTGGAGGAGCTTGGGGAGCTGCTCCTCTGTTCACTGGGAGATTTGCAGGGTAAATTGGGAAGGACATCACACTTCTTTTGTTGCTATTCAGTGATGTGGAGGCCAGTGCAGTCCTGGGTGAGTGGAGCCAGTCTGATTCCTGCCCTAATTGGAATGCTACTTGCAATAATTCAAAATAGCCACACAGTTCTGAGAACACTGGCAATTTACTGCTACATATGTTTTCTTGTTTGCTGTTTTAATTCAGTGTCTTCCTCTAATTATTATTTGATCTACTTCTTCACCCTTTCATTTGAAGCTCTGGCTTCCAAGATTGTCTGTCATCCATAGCCACTTCACTTGGTTTCTTGGGTCTTTGTTGTGAGTAGTATATCTACCTAGTCTGTGTCTTGGTTATCATCATCTTATTTATTGATTTCTAATTAAACTAGAAGGAGCTCTGGTGGCACAGTTGTTAAAGCATTTGCTTGCTAACCAGAAGGTTGGCAGTTCAAACCCACCAGCCACTCCACAGAAGGAAGATGGGCCAATCTACTTCAGTAAAGATTTACCACCTCAAAAACCTGATGGGGGTTACTATGAGTCAGAATCAACTCAATGGCAGTGTGTTTGGTTTGGCTTTTGAGTTGAAGTAGAGAGAACACACTTTATAAATGTGTAGTTCTTGGAGATTGGTGGTCTTGATTTATGGAACACTATATGGACAAATTTAGGAAATGCACCTTATGCATTTGAAAAAAATGTGCATTTGGCAATTGGAAATTAATTCTTTTGTCTATAAAAAATGTATTTCATTAACAAAATTAGCCACTCTGATTGGAGATTTATCCACTATTTATTTTAGAATTTTTTGTTTGTTTTTAATACATAAACTAAAATCAAACCAAATTCACTTCCAGCAAATTTGTTCTGACACAACCTCTCCTTAGGTTTCTGAGGCAATATCTCTATGGATGTAGGTTGTCCAGTCTTCCTTCCAAGGAGTGGCTGGTGGATTTGAACAACCAGCGTTCTTGTTAGCAGTCAAATACCTTAGGCACTATGCGAGCAGAGCTCCCTTTTAATATTACATAGCTATGTTATTAGCTGAATATACATTTAGTGTTCATATTTCTCTGTTGAATTTGTTTTTCATCATTAACTACTCTGCATTTCATTTGTTTATTTAAATTATTGTCTAATTACTACTATTTTATACTGCTATCCCATTTCTTTTGATTAATATTTGTATGACATATCTTAAATTTCATATTTAATGTGTGCCTCATATAAACAGCATAAAGTTTAGCATCTTATTTTTTTAAATCCACTTCAAAAATCTTTATCACTGGAGCATAATCATGGGGGAAAGAGAGATAAATTTGGGGATGATAATCTTACAATAGGAAAAAAATGTACTTTGTCATATTTATGTACTAACCAAAGGGTAGAATTACAGCTTATTTACATTTATATTTAATGTAATTGCCAATACATATGGGTCAAAAAACCTATCTTACTATTCATTTTCCACTTATCCTACCTGTTCTATGTTTTTGTTTGTTTATTTCTCACCATCTTTTGAGGTTAGTACAGTATATTTATTACTTATTTTTTTTCCTCTCTTCTCTTTCTGGAGAAGGATATCACGTATGGTAGAGTAGAAGTTAAATGGAAAAGGGGAAGACATTAAACGAGATAGATTGACACAGTGGTTGCTACAATGGACTCAAGCGTAGCAGGATTATTAGCATAGTGCAGGACTGGGCAGTATTTTGTTCTGATGTATATAGAATCATTATGAGTCAGAGCCAACTCAACAGCAACTAACAACAGCATTCTCTTTTTAAATGAATGGTTAAATGTTCAGCTACTAACCAAAATGTTGGCAATTTGAACTCACTTGCCACCCCATGAGAGAAAAGACCTGATGATCTGCGTACAAACAGATTACAATCTAACAAACCCTAGGAGACAATTTGGATCTGTCATATTGGATCTCTCTAAGGATGGCCACACTTGAGTCATACATAGCCTTTAAAAAGTCAGGTTTGTATAATCTGTTATTTCTTCAAGCTTTCTATTCTACTCAGCTTCATTTAATTACTCTTAGGCATTGTCCTGCCAATGGCTTACTAGTTACTAAAATATTAAATCTATATTTAGAGTTTTCTGTCAAGTTTTGTGTTAGGGGCTACAAACAGGAGCTCTGGTTGTGTAGTGCATAAGGCATTGGACTGCTAACCAGAAGCCTGGTGGTTCAAACCCACCAGCCATTCCTCGGAAGGAAGACTGGACAGTTTACTTCTGTAGAGATACTGCCTTAGAAATCCAAGGAGGGGTTGCTATGAGTTGGGACTGACTCAACGACAGTGAATTTGGTTTTGATTTGGTTAAGTTTTGTGTTTGGGGCTAAGTTTTATGTTTCATATTAAGAAGAACCAGACATTTTCACCAGTCATAAAACATGACTTGGGTCTCCTCACATTTTAGGTATGTATCTGTAAAATCAACAAATTATTTCCATTACAGACATAATAAACACCAAAAATAAAAATAACCCACTGCCATTGAGTTGATTTAGACTCATAATGACCCTCATTAGGTTTCCAAAGCTGTAAATCTTTATGGAAGTAGATTGCTTCATCTTCTTACCATGGAGCAGCTGGTGGGTTTGAACCACTGACCTTCTTGTTAGCAGCCAAATGTATTACCCACTACATCACTGGAGCATAATCATGGGGGAAAGAGAGATAAATTTGGGAATAATAATCTTACAATAGAAAAAAAATGTACTTTGTCATATTTATCTACTAACCAAAGGGTAGAATTACAGCATAAATTTTTCCCTCAATTCAGGTGATCAACAAACACATGAATAAATGTTCACTATCATTAGTCATTGGAGAGTTGCAAATCAAAACAATGAGATACCATCTCATGCCAACACTAATAGCTAAGCTCAAAATACATAAAATAACAAATGCTAGTGAGGATGTGGAGAGTTTGGGACTCTCATACACTTTTGGTGGGACTGTAAAATGATACAACCACTATGGAAATCAGTATGGTGATTCCTAAAAAAGTTGCAAATAGAAATACCATTTGGTCAAGCAATCTCATTACTAGATACATATCCTAAAGAAGTGAGAGGTAGGACATGAATAGATATATGTACACCCATGTTCATCCCAGCACTATACACAATAGCAAATTGTTAGAAATAACCTAAGTGCCCACTGGCAGAGGAATGGATAAACAAACTATGGTACATGCACACAATGGAATAATAAGCAACATTAAAAAATAATGAAGAATCTATGAAACACAGCATAACATGGATAAACTTGGAGGATGTTATGCTGTGTGAAATAAGTCAATCACAGAAGGACAAACATTGTATTAGTTCTCTACTGTAAAAAGTCAAGGAAAAGTTTTTATATGGAAGGAAACTTTCTTTGTTGGTTATCAGGGATGAGGGCTAAGGAGAGGGAAAATTGGTAGACAAGGAAGAGACAAGTATTAATTTGGGTGAAGAAAAATGCAATATATCAAAAGCAAGTGACCAACACAATAACCCTAAGGGAAAGGGAGACACAGAGAGGTGTACAAGAGGTACAGAGAACAAAGGTAAACACTTTTACTTATACAATACTACATTATCCAGAATATCAAACATTAATCTACATGTAGATATGTAAATAGACAGGCTGAATGACCAGGTATGTCTAGGCAAAAGAGAATAAACCTATGGCCATATATAAGTTTGGCAGATTATGTTTCTATATATGTATTAGTGTGTGCTGTAAGAATGTCCATATAAATAGGTCCATCAGGGAGAAAAATTATGATAACTTCTTAGCCACAGCCATCCACCCCAAAGGAAGTGAGTTGTTGGACCTGTGGGCTTGAGATCATTGTCATGGGGGGCATCAAGCTCAATTGGCACAACATACTACACAAAAACATTAATCTACATCCTACTTTGGTGTGGCCACTGGGATCTTAAAAGCTTGCAATTGGCCATCTAGATGCAACAACTGGACTTAGTCTGGAGCAAAGAAAAATGAAGACCAGCGATTCATGGACAAAATTAGTCCAAGGGACTAGTGGACCATGCGAACCTCAGCCTACATGACCATGAGACTAGATGAAATAGATGATGCCTGGCCACCATTGTCAACCACTTGAAAATGGATCAGTGCAGGAAATCCTGGAGAGAGGGAGAGAAAAATGTGCGATAAAACTCAAAATTATAAAAAAGACCAGGCTTACTCCACTGATAAAGGGTGGTGAAGCCCCCAAGACTATGGCCCCTAATCACCCCTCAGGGCTGGAATTGAACTCACTCCTGTGTCATCCAGCCAAACAATAGATAGGTATATAAGGTGAGTATTATACCAGGTAGATACACTCTTTAGAACAGTCAATCATAGGAGAGTGATTGAATGGCAGTATTTGTGTAGGGAGATAGCTCAGAGGGCAGGAATGTACATGCATAGAAAAGAAGGACACAGGGAAAAGGCAACTGCAAGGAAGTGTTACATTAGGGCAATTGCAATCAATATCATAAAACAAAATGTGTATGAACTGCAAAGTTTCACCCAAATCACAATTAAAAAAAAAAATTTCCTCAAAATATTGAAAAGAAAAATATGGGAGGACATATGATGCATGGTATATGTCAAATAAAATGATTTGTGAAACTAGTATTTAAAAAAAAAGTATGCTTTTTAAATTTTATTTAAATGCATTTTATTGAAATATAATTTACATACAGTGAAATATACAACACTAAAGTAATAGGGCTCACTGCATTTTATTTGTTTATTTATTTGTTATTTATTTATTTATTTATTTATTCATTTATTTGCAGTATTCCCTCCTAACCCTGGTAACCAACAAAGAAAGTTTCCTTCCATATATAAACCTTTCCTTGACTTTTGACAATAATGAACTAATGCTATATTTATCCTTCTGTGATTGACTTATTTCAATACTCAGCATAATGTCCTCCAAGTTCATCTGTGTTATGTGGTGTCTTGAAGATTCTACATTATTCTTTAGGGTTGCATAATATTCCGTTGTGTATATGTACCACAGTTTGGTTATCCATTCTTCCGCTGATGTGCACATAGGTTGTTTCCATCTTTTTGCTATTGTAAATAGTGCTTCAATAAACATGGGTATGCATATATCCATTCTTGTCCTGGCACACACTTCTTTAGGATATATATCTAGTAATGGAAGAGACTCTGAAACTTGCCCTTGAGCAGAAAGTAGCTAAAGCAAATGGAAGAAATGACAAGATAAAAGAGCTGAACAGAAGATTTCAAAGAGCAGCTCGAGCAGACAAAACAAATTACTATAATGAAAT
>NW_006922246.1:1003390-1005391 GCF_000298275.1 Orycteropus afer afer | reverse complement strand
TGGGTTATATAAGTTTCTGGGTTATGTCATTATGTGTGTTAATGGTCAGTTATTGTTTGCTGTTGTTGGTTCTCTGTTCAAAGGACTTCCTTTAGCATCTCTTGTAAGGTTGGTCTGGTTTTTTAAAATAAACCCTTAATTTCTGCTTATCTAGAAATGTCCTAATTTCACCACTGTATTTGAGGGACAATTTTGCCCTGTATATAATTCTTGGTTGGAAATTTTTCTCTTTCAGGGTTTTATATATACCATCCCATTGTCTTCTCACCTGCTTTTTGGGCTTCTGCCAAAATTCTGGGCTTACTCTTATTGGTTGCCCCTTGTAGGTAACTTTTTCATTTTTCCCGTGCTGCTTTTAAGATTCTTTCTTTGTCTTTGGTTTTGGTGAGTTTGATGAGGATATATCTTGGTGATTTTCTTTTGGGGTTTATTCTGTTTGGGGTTCATTGGACTTCTTGAATGGATGTATTCTCATCTTTCATCATACCTGGAAAATTCTCTTCCAACAGATCTTTGACAAGTTTTTCTGTGGTGTTATTTGTCTCTTCCTGTTCTGAAATTCTGATATGTAGGTTACTCCTTTTGGTGGCATCCCACATGAACATTAGGCTTTCTTAATTTTATTTTAATTCTTTTTCTGATTGTTCCCTTTCCAAAGAAGTATTGAGGTATTTGCCTTCATTATCACTAATTCTGTCTTTCCTTGATTCAATTCTACTCCTTTTCCCTTTCAATGAGCTATTTCTCAAAATTTAGTATTAATCTTCTGAATTTTTGTCTGTAGATTTTTGTATTATTTCTAATTTTTCATTTATTTTGTCATTGTGTGTCATTGGCTTCCAAAATTGTTCTAGGGTTTTCTCTGTTTTCCTCAATTTCGTCAGTGTTTTCCTTGATCTGTCTCTCATTTCATTGAAGGTACCTAAATATAATTCTTTTGAATTTCTTATCAGGGAGTTCCAATGCTGCATCTTACTCAGGGATGTGTTTTGGGTCTTTATCCTGTTCCCTTGTTTCTCCTGCTTTATCTTGCTTCTTTGTGTGGACTGTGATGCTCTGTTGTCTCTGAAGCATTGTGACATTTTTGTGTTTATATTTAATTGGTGATTGTATGTTGAGGGGAGCTCTGGTGGCATAGTGCCTAAGGCATTTGACTGCTAACCAGAAGGTGCCAGTTCAAATCCACCAGCCAATCCTTGGAAGGAAGGTTAGGCAATCTACTTCTGTAGTGATACCACTTAAGAAGGACGGCTCACTATGAGTCACATCCAACTTGGTGGCAGGCTTGTGTGCGTGCATATGTTGGAGTGACTTGCCCCCAATTTTTATTTTCTTCATTTTGTTTGTATTATATCTATGTAAGCAGGTATGGTGCTGTGCTCCTCTATTCACTAGTTGGCAGCATTTATACACTCACACCTGTCTCTTTTCCCATTGTCTCCCTCTCGTATGTTCCTGCCCTCCTTGGCAAATAGAGCCTATTCTTAGGTCATTGGAATCTGAATGAGAATGCTGTCATTTTAAAATCCAAAATGGCTGCTGCTTGTAAACACTCAAACTGGCTGCACTCTCTGGACAGCCGAAAGTCCACACAGCTCAGGTTGTCTCCCTTCTTGCTTTTTCCCTTCTTAGTCATAGGCCAGTAGCACAGTCATCCCAGCAGCTGTTGGTGATCAGGACTGATCGTTAGGTCAATTCTCAGATTCCAACACCACTTGGAAATATTCATGTTGTCATTCCTGTCAGAGTAGCTGACAGTCCACTGCTCCAACCATCTCCATACTCGCTGTTCCATTCAGGATTTTCCACTAGTTGGTGCCTAATCCACTTCTGTATACTTCCTTTCACAGCACAGGGCTCCAGGATTATCTTCTGTATCTGTCGATTGGTTTCTCTTCTCTTTGTTGAAGAGAGTCTGTGGAGCTTGTCTGCCTATTCCGCCATCTTACTGGAAGTCCTAAAAGTATACTTTTTTAAAGTAATAATTACATAAATCATATT
>NW_006922246.1:985016-1002775 GCF_000298275.1 Orycteropus afer afer | reverse complement strand
TTTTTTTTTTCCTAACTGCAGCAGCTTTTTGGGTGGATAGTATGTCTGGTCAGATATTTTGTTGGTTTACTTCAATTTATTCTACCTAATGAGACATCTTAGAGTAGAAGTCATGTTGACAGTAAAAGTAATAGCTTTACAAAAGCAGTAACTTTTAGCCACATATTGCTCTTCTGAAAAATGGAAGCATTGGTTTAGGGCACATCTTTTTATTGAGCGACTACAATCTATGATGGAAGATACAGGTGAGAAAAGCACATTTCTAATCAAAGAACACTCAGATAAAGAGAGTCAATTAATCTTTGTCTTTTGAAACGGAGAGTAGGAATTAACTTCTGTAAACTAGGGTGATGGCAAGGTTCAAATAAAAGTTACATTATTAAAGTTATTTTTGACTCTCCTCTTTAAGCCTGTGCAAATTACTTTGTATTTGTGTCAGCTCATAACTTAATAGAGTTGCTAGTTCAGTTGGTTACCAATGTTAACAAATTCGAAAACCATAAATTATCTTGGCAGTGGCTATTATCTAAACCTGCATTTGAAAGAGCTCATCTTAGCTTGTTATCTTTTAGGAATTTCACTTTAATGCTACGGAGTGGGAAAGCTAAGTATAAAATGAAACTGAAGTAAATCCTGCCTTGCCTTCTTGTAGGCCTTGAATGTGTAAAGGGATTAAGGTATAGCAAAGCACATTATCAACTCCATAGCTTGATCTAAATATATCTTGTTTATGTCAGAACTGACCTTTGGAGAAGTGCTGATTCTTTGGAGATTGAAGGATTCCTAAAATTTACACATTTCAGTACAAGCTAATGGATTCTAGTTCACATTTTACTGTGTTTCTGTGAAGACATAAATTAATAGATACCTAGGATATTTCTCATACAGATTTCAGATGATCATAGTGATTACAGCTTAAATACCACCTTTGTTTAAGTTCTGTAAGTAGTTACCAGAGTTGCAAATATGGAAAATAAAGGCCACAGTAAATTCTAAAATGAATCCTGATTTATCGAACTACTCCCCAAGGTAAAGAAACCATACTCAACAATAAGTATTGGAAAGGGAGTTCTGGGAAGATGGTGGTAAAATCAGGCCTAAGATCCCAACCCACCCCCAAAACACCCACAAAAACATCTACAAATCTGTACTGAACCCTGTAAAAACATTGACAAGTAGGCAAAGGATGGGAGCAAAGAGCTACAAACTGGTAAAAGATAAAGACAAGTTTCAAACAGTAGGAAAACTTTCCTTCTCTCTCTCCATTCTTCCGCCTCACAAGCATGATAGATGGATAGCTACAGCAGAACTGAAATTGCAACTTCAATCAACTCATGGCCCCCTTTCTCACTAAGATCCGAGGTAAGTAGGACAGATTTTTCAGGTTGACTGTTTAGTGTATATGTTCTAACCTGTATAGGAGGGGTCTGAATGACCCCACTTCACTCTGGTCTGAATAGGAGTCCTCACAGAGCAAGGGAGGGAGTGGTTAGTAAGGACTGAAGAGTGAGTACATCTGTGACTGCATTGGTTAGTACATATTTTTTGACCTGTCTGGAAGCTGCTTAAGGACCAAAACCTTGGTCTGTCTTGAATCAGAGATCTCACAAGGAAGAGTGATGAGCAAAGTCTGAAAATTTTACCTGCTTAAGGGTTTCTTGCAGAATTAGGGTTTAGGAAAGCACCATATATATAGGGGACTAGAGAAAGCTAACATATTGTAATAGTCTAATGACATGGCTTCAACAAAAATCACAAGGTACAGTTTTGGTTCTCTAGTGCCACTCTATCAGAAGATACCACAGGTGTGTGGCTTTAAAAAGCAGGGTTTTCTATCTTACAGTTAGGAGGGTAGAAATATGAGTTCAAGGTGCCAGCTCTAGGGTCTGGGTGAAAGCTCCTCGACCTTGGGTTTCAGCTCTGCCTCTTGCTTCCAGCCCACTGAAGCTGGAGGATTTCTTAACTCAGGCAGCTGTTGGCTGTTGAGGCTGGTGAACCCAACATTGACAAATGAAAAGGCACAGTCCTAAAGATTATCACACAACACAGCAGGCCACTAGTTCAAGTACAGAGAAAATCCCAAGATTGGCATGGCATGACAGGCTGCTGAATGAAGACTCGGCAACATGCAGGGGCCAAGCATGCCAAAAAGCTGCAGAGACATTTCTCAAAACTTCTCCTATACTGGAAGCAGACCACATCCCTAAGGCAGCTACTCAGCTGCTTCAGTAAATTCCATCATGGATTTGATTATCAGTCTCATCATAGAGAATAACTACATACAGGTGTCTTGCCACTCAAAACCAGGCCCAGCCAAGCTGACACAAAGCCTTAACTACCACAGTACACATAGAAACTGGAAATTATGACCCATTGAAAAGAATAAAATGAAAGGAGAAAAATTGTCTCTGTGGAAACCTGGGTAATGAACATATCGGAACAAGGAAATAAAACAATATTAAACAATTTCAAAGAACTATTGGGAAACACTGACAAAGAACTAAAGAAAATGAGGAAGATGCTACATGAATAACATGTTATAAATAGACTCTATAAAAATAAATAAATGAAACAATAATACTGGAACTGAAAGTCATAAAAAGCACATTGGAAGGAATTAGCAGCAAATTTCAGCTGACAAAAAAAAAAAAGTATCAGTAAACTGAGAATAAAGTAATCAAATTTATGGACCATAAGAGTAATGAAGGAAGTTTCAAGATTGCTGAGCATAACCTAATGGAATTATGGGACACCATCAATTGAACTAATATATACATATTGGGAATCCTAGGAGGAGATGATATAGAACAGGTACAAAAAGTATATTTGAATAAATAATGGCAGAAAACTTTCCAAATCTGACAAAAGATATACTCTACAAACCCAAGAAGCTCAATCAACTCCAAATGGGTTAAATCCAAAGGGATTTATACTGAGATACAATATAACATAGGGTCAGAAAACAAAAATAGAGAATCTTGAAAGAACAGGATAGATATAATTTTTCATATCCATATGATCACCAATAAAATTAGATACCAATTTCTCAATAAACCTTGGAGTCCTGGAAGTAGGAGAATGACATTTTTAAAGAGCAGAAAGAAAGAAAAAAAAAAAAAAACCACCTCTGAACCAAGAATATTCTATCTGGCAAAACTTCCATCAAGAATGAAGTTAGGTCCCTGAAACTATTGCCCTGAGATAATGTTTAAATCTTAAACCAAAAATATCCCTTGAAGTCTTCTTAAAACCACACAAAAATTTAGCTTAATTAATAAAGAATATTTACCTGGTGTAGTATCTAAAGCATTTGACTGCTAACCAGAAAGCTGGCAGTTCAAACCCAACAGCTCAGAAGGAAGAGTGGGCAATCTCCTTCCATAGAGAAACCCCCTTCAGAAACCCAAGGAGGGGGCTCTATGAGTTGGATTTGACTGGATGGCAGTAAGTTTTGTTTTGTTTTTCATTAGGTTCTTTCAAGATCTATCTTTATGGGATCAAAATGATAAAGTAATTCCAAAGATTAGATAAGAAATGTAGGGAGTAGTAATGTACGTTAATGGAAGAGGAACAACTTGGAAAAGGAGAGTGAGACTGGTTGCACAACTTGAATAAAGTAATAAATGTCACTGAATTTTACATGTTGAAGCTGTTGAATTGGTGTATGTGCTGCTGTGTATATTCTCAGAAACAAAATAATTTATTACAGTTTTTAAAAAGAAAAGAATGAGAGAAGCTGCAGTATAGAAATAGAATTTCCATATGCATCAGAAGATACATAGATATTAGTTTAAACCAGGATGTTATAAAAGTAATATATTTGTGTTACTTTATTATGTCATTTATATTACTTATTATGTTACATAAGTAATTTTTTAAAATTATTTTATTAGGTTATATAAGGAGCTCTGGTAGCATAGTGACTAAGGCATTTGACTGTTAACCAGAAGGCTGGAGGTTCAAACCCACCAGCCACTCCTTGGAAGGAAGATAGAGCAATCTACTTCCATAGTGATACTGCCTCAGAAACCCAAGGAGGGTTCGCTATGAATTGAATCTGACTCTATGGCAGTGAGTGGTTTGTATGTTATATAAGGTAATATAAGTAATAATATATAAATAATCCTCATTACAAGCACAAAAAAATCATATTAATAATATACAAAAAGAAAAGGAAAAGATAATCAAATGGTTCAACACACACACACACACACACACACACACAGTATTTGTGGTACTGGAAGAAATGCAGAATAAAGTAAGTGTATCAAACCAAACAAAGCTTACTGCTGTGAAGTCGGATCCAACTCATAGTCACCCCTCCTTGGGTTTCCAAGGCAGTATCACTATAGAAGTAGATTGTCCAACTTTCCTTTCAAGGAATGGCTGGTGGGTTTGAACCACCAGCCTTCTGTTTAGCAATCAAATGCCTTAAACACTATACCACCAGAGCTCCCAAAGTAAGTATAAGACACACTTAAAAATAATGAAATGGTAGAAATAAGCCTTTTCTTATTGCTAATGTTCATGAATTTAAGTGGAATAGTGACAGAACAAACAAGTACTATCCAATATATGTGCACAAGAGACATAATTTAAACTCAAAGATGCAAACAGGCTGAAAGTGAAAGTACAGAAAAAAATATATTCCATGAAAATATTAACCAAAAAAATCTGTGGTGGCAATTTTAGTATCAGGTAAAATAGACTTTAAACCAAAATTGATTATAAGAGCTAAAGATATAGGATGAATCCATCAAGAAGAGATAGCAATTATAAATATATAAC
This sequence comes from Orycteropus afer afer, assembly GCF_000298275.1. Taxonomy (NCBI): domain Eukaryota; kingdom Metazoa; phylum Chordata; class Mammalia; order Tubulidentata; family Orycteropodidae; genus Orycteropus; species Orycteropus afer. The sequence continues at coordinate 997,987 of NW_006922246.1, read as the reverse complement.
TTAACCTGAGAGCCCCTATCAACACAGTTAGGTTCCAAAGATGAAGTTATTATGTGAAAATTTGTGTATGAGGAAATGGAGGATGATCATATCAGATCACAAAATGGAAGATGATTATATCATTACATAACTACTGAATTATACATTATCTAACTGAAAAATTACATCATCACATAACTTCAAAATTACATCATCACCTAACTGAAAAATTATAGCATTATGTAACTTCAAAATTACATCATTACATAACTGTCAAACCACTAAGGATCAGGCCCAATCGAGTTGACATATAAACTTAACCATGACAACTTGTGCACCACTCAACTGTCAGTTTGTCATACTGTGGTGGCTTATTTGTTGCTGTGAGTCTGGAGACTATGACACCAGTATTTCAAATGTCAGTAGGGTTACCAATGTGATACAGTTCAGTGAATTACTTAATATGGCCCTTCTAGCCAGTCCTCCATTTTGTAAAGTATTATAAAGCGTAGTCTCTATGCCTGTTCAGGACGGGATGTATCTTGAGTCCTGCCTTGCTGGGTGGTGTGACTCAAGGCACCACCCATAGTTTTCTTAAGAGTATATATGTGAATGTTCAGACAAGTTTGCTGTCTCTTGTTCCATTCTCACATTTGGTTTATTGTCATCTCACCTCTGGAGCTGAGACAGCAGATGGTCATCTGACTTGCCAATTTGGGTTCACCAGCTCCTGGAACCACATAAATGAAAAGAATCCCTCAGACTACCCCATGGACTTGGGACTTGCCAGCGTCCCAGCCTCCACCACCACATGAGCCATTTCTTAGGAAGTTTATGAGTTCTGTAAAATGTTACAGTAAAATACAGAACCCTAAGACACATTCGTCTGTCAGTTTGTCATACTGTGGTGGCTTGCATGTTGCCTTGAGGCTAGAGAATATACCACCAGTATTTCAAATACCAGCAGGGTCACCCATGGTGGATAGGTTTTAGGGGAACTTCCAGCCTAAGACAGACTCAGAAGAAGGCAGGGGCCATCTACCTCTTAAAAAATTGGCCAGTGTAAATTTTATGAATAACAGTGAAACACTGTCTGATATATTAATGGAAAAGAATGTTTCATGTAGTGTCAGAAGATGAGTCCCTCTGGTCAGAAGGCACTCAAAATATGACTGGGGAAGAGCTGTTTCCTCAACATGGAGTCACCTTTAATGACATAGGTGGAGTAAAGCCCTTGGAACCTCCATTTCTTGATGGGGCATGACTCAAAATGGAAAGAAACAGTTGTAAATATCCATTAATAATTGGAATGTGGAAGGTATGAAGTATGAATGTGGGAAAATTAGAAGTTGTCAAAAATGAAATAGAACACATAAATATCTATATCCTAGGCATTAGTGAGCTGAAATGGACTGGTTTTGGTCACTTTGAATTAGACAAATAAGTGATCTACTATGTCAGAAATGACAAATTGAAGAAGCATTCATCATCACAAAAAATGTTTCAGGATCTATCCTAATGTATAATACAGTCAATGATAGGATAATATCCATACAGCTACAAAGAAGACCAGTTAATACTGCTATTATTCAAATTTACACACCGACCACTCAAACCAAAGATGAAGAAATTGAATATTTTTATGAATGTCTGCAGTGTGAAATTGACTTAACATGCAATCAATATTTATTGAATATCACTGGTGATTGGAATGTGAAAGTTGGACACAAAGAAGAATCACTCGTAGTTGGAAAATATGGTCTTGGTGATAAAAACAATGCCAGATATTGCATGATAGAATTGTGCAAGACTAACTTATTCATTGCAAATATCTTGTTTTCAACAACATGTACAGTGGCTATACTCAAGGACCAGATGTAATACATAGACATCAAATCAACTACATTTGTGGAAAGAGAAGATGGAGAAGCTCAATATCTTCAGCCAAAACAAGGCCAGGAACTGACTATGGAACACACCATCAATTGCTCATATTCCAGTTCAGGTTGAAGCTGAAAACAATTTTTAAAAGTCCACACAAACCAAAATATGAACTTGATTATATCAAACTTGAATTTAGAGACCATCTGAAGAATAGATTTGATGCATTGTATACCCACGACAAAAAAAAAGATGAATTCTGGGATGGCATTAAGAACATCATACATGAAGAAAGAAAAAGGTTATTAAAAAGTCAGAAAAGGGAGAAAAGTCCAAAATCAATGTCAGGAGAGACTCTGAAACTTGCTCTTTAACAGAGAGAGAGAGAGAGAGTAGCTAAAGTGAATGGAATAAATGACAAGATAAAATAGCTGAACAGAAGATTTCAAAGAGCAACTTGAGAAGACAAAATCAATTATTATAATGAAATGTGAAAAGACATAGAGTTAGAAAGCCAACAGGGAAGAATACTCAGCATTTTTCAAGCTGAAAGAACTGAAGGAAAAATTCAAGGTTTGAGTTGCAAATTTGAAAGATTTTTTGGAGCAAAATATTTAATTATGCAGGTAACATGAAAAGAAGAAGGGAGGGATACAACAATCACTGTACAGGAAATAATTGGACAGTGTTCGTTTGTTTCAGGAGGTGGCATATGATTAAGAACCAATGGCATTAAAGGAAGAAGTTAAAGCTGCACTGAAGGAATTGGCAAAAAATAAGGCTCCAGGAATTGATCGAATATCCTTTGAGATGTTTCAACAAATAGATGTTGCACTCTTCTATCCCAAGAAACCTGAAAGAAAGGTGCCTGGCCAACTAACTGGAAGAGATCATTTGGAAGAAACAACCTGCCATATACAGATGACCCAACCTTGCTTAATGAAAGTGAATATGACTTGAAGTACTTACTGATGAACTGGAAGAAAGGTGATTCCACAGTATGTAGAAATGATCACACAATATCATCACACACAAGTAAAATCTTACTGAAGATAATTCAAAAATGATTGCTGTGGTACATTGACATGGAACTTCCAGAAATGCAAGCTGGATTCAGAAGAGGATGTGGAATGAGGGATAGAATTACTGATATCAGATGGAGCTTGGCTGAAGGAAAGAATATCAGAAATATATTTACTTCTGTTTTACTGACTATGCAAAGCATTTGACTGTGTGGATTGTAACAAATTATGGATCATATTGAGAAGAATGGAAATTCCAGAAAACTTAATGGTGCTCAAGAAGAACCTGTACATAAACCAGGAGGCTGCCATTTGAACAGAACAAAGGGATACTGTATGGTTTAAATCAGGAAAGGGGAGTATCAAGGTTGTATCCTTTCACCACACTTATTCAACCTGTATGCTGAGCAAATAATCCAAGGACTATGTGAAGAAGAATGTGGCATCAAGATTTGAAGAAGACTCATTAACAACCTGCCATATACAGATGACCCAACCTTGCTTAATGAAAGTGAACATGACTTGAAGTACTTACTGATGAAGATTAAAGACTGTTGTTGCTGTTGTTGTTGTTAGGTGCCATTGTGTCATATCTGACTCATAGTGACTCCATGCACAGCAGAATGAAACACCGCCTGGTCCTGAGCCAGCTCCATGAATCCTGCTATTCCTGAGCCCATCATTTCAGTCACCATCTTAGTCCATCTCATTGAGGGCCTTCTCCTCTTTTGTCAACTCAAGCATGACGTCCTGCTCCAGGGAATAGTCCTTTCTGACAATATGACCAAAGTATATGAGAGGAAGCCTGGCCATTCTCGTTTCCAGTGAGCATTCTGGCTGTACTTCCTCCAGGACAGACCTGTTAGTTCTTTTAGCAGTTCATGGTACTTTCAGCATTCTTCTTCAACACCACAGCTCAAAAGCATCAATTCTTCTTTGGTCTTCCTTATTCATTGTCCAGCTCTCACATGCATATGAAGCAATTGAAAATACCATGGCTTGTGTCAGGCACACCTTAGTCCTCAAGGAGAATTCTTTGCTCCTCAGCATTTGAAAGAGGTCCTTTGCAGCAGATTTTCCCAGTGCTATAAGTCATCTGCTAACCAGACGGCTGGCGGTTCAAACCCACCAGCCACTCCTCGGAAGGAAGGTTGGGCAATCTTACTTCCATAGTGATACTGCCTCGGAAACCCAAGGAGGGGTCGCTATGAGTCGGGGCCTACTCAACGGCAAACAACAACAACAACAACATAAGTCATCTGATGTCCTGACAGCTGCTTCCATTAGTGGCAATTGTAGAACCAAGTAATGTGAAGTCTTTGAAGATTTCAATCTTTTCTCCATTTATCCTAATGTAGCTTAAAGGACCAGTGTGAGGATTTTTGTTTTCTTTATAGTGAGATGTAATCCATACTGCAGACTGTATTATTCAAATTTAGTCAGTAAGTACTTCAAGTCATCCTCACTTACAGCAAGCAAAGTTGTGTCATCAGTATATCGCAGGTTGTTAATGATTCTTCCTCCAATCCTAATGCTACATTCTTCTTCATATAGTCTAGCTTCTTGGATTATTTGCTCAGCATACAGATTGAATAAGTATGGGAAAAGGATACAACCATAATGCACCCCCTTCTTGATTTTAAACCATGTAGTGTTCCCTTTTTCTGTTTGAACAACAGCCTCCTGGTCTATATACAGGTTCCTCGACTACAATTAAGTGTTCTGAAATTCCCATTCTTCTCAATGATATCTGCAATTTGTTATTATCCACACAATCAAATGCTTTTGCATAGTCAGTAAAACACAAGTAAACATCTTTCTGGTATTCTTTGCTTTGAGCCAAGATCCATCTGATATCGGCAATGATATCTCTCTTTCCATGTCTTCTTCTGAATCCAGCTTGCATTTCTGGAAGTTCTCTGTCAATATATTGCTACAACCATTTTTGAATTATCTTCAGTAAGATTTTACTTGCATGTGATATTAATGATATTGCTTGATAATTTCCACATTCTATAGGATCACCTTTCCCTGGAATGGGTACAAATATGGATCTCTTCCAGTCAGTTGGCCAGGGAGCTGTCTTCCAAATCTCTTAGCATAACCAAGTGAAGGCCTCCACCCAGGTATCCACTAATTGAAATATCTCAATGGGTATTTAACAGTTTCTGGAGCCTTGTTCTTTTCCAATTCCCTCAGTGCAGCTTCAACTTCTTCCTTCAATGTTAGTTCTTTAGCATATGCCACCTCCTGAAATGAATGAAGATCAATAAGTTCTTTTGGGTACAGTGACTCTGTATGTTCCTTCCATCTTCTTTTGATGCTTCCTGCATCATTCAATATTTTGCCCTTATAATCTTTCAATATTGCAACTCAAGGCTTAAACTTTCTCCTCAGTTCTTTCACCTTGAGAAATGCTGAGTGTGTTCCTCCCTTTTGGTTTTCTAAATCCAGGTCTTTGCACATTTCATTATAGTAATTGGCTTTGTCTGCTTGAGCTGCTCTTTGAAATCTTCTGTTTAGCTCTTTTATCTTGTTATTTCTCCCATTTGCTTTAGCTACTTTTTGCTCAAGGGCAAGTTTCAGGGTCTCTTCTGACATCCATTTTGGTCTTTTCTTTCTTTCTCTTTTTTTTTAATGACCTCTTGCTTTCTTCATGGGTGATGCTCTTGATATCATCCTACAATTCTTCTGGTTTTTGGTCATTGGTGTCCAGTGCATCAAATCTACTTTTTAGATGATCTCTAAATTCAGGAGGGATATATTTAAGGTCATATTTTGGCTCTCATGGACTTGTTTTAATTGTCTTCAACTTCAAGTTGAAATTGAGTATGAGCAGTTGATGGTCTGTTCCACTGTCAGCTCCTGGCCTTTTTTTTAATCTGAAGATATTGAACTTGACACAGATGTAGTCAATCTGATTCCTGTGTACTCCATCTGGTGAAGTCCAAGTGTATAGCTGCTATTTGTGTTGTTGGAAAAATGTATTTGCAATGCATAAGCCCTTGGTCTTGCAAAATTCTATCATGTGATCTCCAGCATTATTTCTGTTACCAAGGCCAAATTTTCGGACGACCGGTGATTGTCCTCTGTTTCCATCTTTTGCATTCCAATCACTAGTGATAAGGAACACGTCTTGATTGCATGTTTGGTCAAATTCAGACCACAGAAGTTGGTAAAAATCTTCAATTTCTTTGTCTTTGACTTTGGTGGTTGTTTCGTAAATTTGAATAATAGTGATGTTAAAGAATCTTCCTTGTAGACCTATGTATATTATCCTATCACTGACAACATTGTACTTCAGGACAGAACTTGAAACATTCTTTGTGATGATGAATGTCATGCCATTCCTTTGCAATTTGTCATTCCTGGCATAGTAGATCATGTGGTTGTCTGATCCAAAACACCCAAAATTTGTTCATTTCAGCTCACTAATGCCTAGGATATCATGCATTCCATTTCATTTTTGACAACCTCAAATTTTCCTAGATTCATACTTCATACATTCCACGTTCTGATTTTTAATGGATGTTTGCAGCTGTTTCTCCTCAATTTGAGTCGTGTCACGTCAGCACATGCAGGTCTTGAAAGACTTACTTTATCCATATCATTAAGGTTGGTGCTACTCTGATGAGGCAGCTTTTTCCCAGTCCTATTTTGAGTGCCTTCCAACCCAAGGGGCTTATTTTCCTGCATTGTGTCAGACAATGTTTCCAAGCTATTCACAAAATTGCTCAGTAATGTTTCAGACAATGTTTCTCTGCTATTCACAATGTTTTCCCTGGCCAATTTTTGAGAAATGTATGTCCTCCTCCTTCTTCCTAGTCTGTCTTAGTTTGTAAGCTGCGTTGAAACTTGTGCACCATGTGCAACTCTGTTGGCATCTGAAACACCAGTGGCACAGTCTCAAGCCTCACAGCAATTTACAAGCCCCACAGGATGACAAACTGACAGGTAAGTTTGTCTCCCTTAGCTGTTGGAAACCTCTGTGCCCTCCCCTTACCTATTTCCTACCTGGAACCTACCACTTTGTTCTCCCTGGCCTCTTCCTCCTTTTCATGGTTCTAGGGGGCTTGGGGCCTAGCCTTGCCTCCTGTCCCTTTTTACCTGGATATCCTGCTGCTCTGGAGGTCCCTGGCCACTCCTATTCCCTCCCTTTCCTAGCTCGAGGGGCTTGGCACCTAGGCTTTCCTCCCACCCCTTTTTACCTAGATATCCTGCCACTCTGGAGGTCCCCAGCCACTCCTGCTCCCTCCCTTTCCTGGGGCTTCCTTTCCTCCCTTTCCTACAGGCTTGGGGCCTAGACATTCCTCCCATCCCTTTTTACCTGGATATCCTGCCACTCCACAGGTCCCCGGCCTCTCCTGCTCCCTCCCTTTCCTGGCTCTAGGGGGCTTTGTTGTTGTTGTTGTTGTTTGCCATCGACTCAGCCCCGACTCCTAGCGACCCCTCCTTGGGTTTCTGAGGCAGCTATCACTATGGAAGTAGGATTGCCCAACCTTCCTTCCGAGGAGTGGCTGGTGGGTTTGAACTGCCAGCCTTCTGGTTAGCAGTCAAGTGCCTTAGCCACTATGCTACCAGGGGGCTTAGGGACTAATTAATGCCTGTCATATGGATTACACTTCAACATAAAGAAAATAAAAATCTTCACATCTGGACCAATATGTAGCATCATGATAAATGGAGAAAAGATTTAGGTTGTCAAATATTTCATATTACTTGGTTTCACAATCAACACCAATGAAAGCAGCAGTCAAGAAGTCAGAAGTCATATTGCACTGGGCAAATCTGCTGCAAAATACCTTTTTAAAGTGCTGAAAATCAAAGATGTGTCTTTGAAGACTAAGCTATGCCTAATCCAAGCCACGGTATTTTCAATAGCCTCATATGCACGTGAAAGCTAGGCAATGAATAAGGAAGATTGAAGAAGAGTTGATGCTTTTGAGTTATAGTGTTGGCAAAGAATACTGAAAATTCTATGGACTGTCAGAAGAATGAACAAATCTGTCCTGGAAGAAGTACAGACAAGAATGACCATATTTCATCTCACCTACTTTGGTATCTGGTAGCATAGTGCCTAAGGCACTTGACTGCTAACCAGAAGGCTGGCGGTTCAAACCCACCAGCCACTACTCAGAAGGAAGGTTGGGCAATCCTACTTCCGTAGTGATACTGCCTCAGAAACCTAAGGAGGCGTTGCTATGAGTCGGGGCTGACTCGATGGCAAATAACAACAACAACAACAACTTTGGTCATATTGTCATGATTAATGAAGTGGAGGGTGAGCATATAAGGGAAAGACCCTCAGCAAATGGATTGACACAGTGTCTGCAACAATGAATATAGCAAAGGTTGTCAAGCTGGCACAGGATAAGACAGTGTTTTGTTCTGTTGTACATAAGGTCATTATGGGTCAAAGCCAACTTGACAGCACCTAACAAAAAAGACAGGAGGGAGAGTACTAAGGGGAGAAGGGTGAGTTATGTTGGAGATGATGGAGTGGTACAGCAATTTTGAAAAGTCGGACACTTGGTACATCTTTAACCTCTGCCTCCTGGGGACCAGCCTTGTACTGCTACTTCTAAAAGAAATTATTCAAGCAGGTGGACAGGTTTCATCAGAGCTTCCCAACTAAGACAGACTGCAAAGTAAGAAATATTGGCCGCTGAAAACTCTATGAATAACAGTGAAACACTTCTGATATATTACAGGGAAATTTTATGAATAGCCATGAAACGTTGTCTGATATCATGGAGGAAGATGAGTCCCTCGTGTTGTATGGCCCTCAAAATATGACTGGGGAAAAGCTGACCATAATGATGTGGATGGCATAAAGATTTTGGGACCTTCATTTGCTGATAGGCACAACTCAAAACTAGAAGAAACAGATGCAAACATCCACTAGTAATTGGAACATAGAATATATGTGCAAAGTATGAATCTAGGGAAATTATAAGTAGTCAAAAATGAAATTGAATGTATAAAGATTGGTAGTGAGCTGAAATGGATTGGTGTTGGTCATTTTGTATTGAACAATCATGTGATTTACTGTGCTGGGAATGACAAAGGGAAGAGGAATGGTGTCGTATTCATCATCAAAACAAACATTTCAAGATCTACCCTGAAGGACAGCTCTGTCAATGATAGTGATAGGATACAATCCATATACTTATATGGAAAACCAGTTAATATGACTATTATTCAAATTTATGCACCAACCACTAAAGCCAAAGATAAATTGAAGATTTATACCAACTTTCACAGTCTGTAATTGACCAAGCATGCAATGAAGATATATTGATTACTGTTGGTGATTGGAATGTGAAAGTTGGAAACAAAAGAATCATCAGTAGTTGGACATCAAGAATATCAGACATGAAGAAAGCAGAAGGTCATTAAAAAGACAGGAAATGAAAAAACCAAAATGAATGTCAGAAGAGCCTCTGAAGTTTGCCCTTGAACATAAAATAGCCTAAATGAATGGAAGAAATGTTGAGAGAAAAGAGCTGAACAGATTTCAAAGGGTGGCTGGCTCAAAGAGACAAAGTAAAGAACTATAACGAAATATGCAAAGACCTGGAGTTGGAAAATCAAAAAGGCAAAACTAGGCTTGGCATTTCTCAAAAATGAAAGAACTGAAGGGAAAAACCCAAGCTTCAAGTTGGAATATTGAAAGAATCTATGGACAAAATATTGAATGATACAGGAAACGATAAAGAAGATGGAAGGAATACACAGAGTCTCCAGATTGAAAAGAATTAGTCAATAAAACACAAATAAACATCTTTCTGCTATTCTTTGCTTTCAGCCAAGATCCATTTGACATCAGGAGTTATATCCCTCATTTCATGTCCTTTTCTGAATCCACTTTGCTGAATGAAATAAGTAAGTCATAAAAAGACACATTATATAATCTAATTTGTTGTCCAACCTTCCTTCCAAGGAGTGGCTGGTGGGTTTGAACTGCCAGCCTTCTGGTTAGCAGTCAAGTGCCTCAGACACTACACCATCAGAGCTCCTATGAAATATCTAGAATATGCAGATACATAGAAAGTTCTTTAGTGGTTACTAGGAGTATCAAGTAGGGGGAAAGCATAAGTCATTGTTTAGGGGCATTTGTTGTTGTTGTCTGATCAGATAGACTCTATTGTGACAATTATAAATTATAGAATGCTGTTTATACAGTATTTTTACATAAAAATTTATTTGAATCTAAATTTTTGTTCAGTGAAGAGCACTACATTTCTATGCCGAGAAATATTTTTCATGGTTAAATCTATATGATGCAATACATACCCTTGATCTTAAAAGTTATTTCTCACCTTTTTTTTAATTTTCAGTTGTGGTACAAAATCCATTTTTCAGGAACTTTGGTAGCATGGTGCCTAAGGCACTTGACCATCCAGAAGGCTGGCGGTTCAAACCCATCAGCCACTCCTTGGAAGGAAGGTTGGACAATTTACTTCTGTAGTGATATTACCTCAGAAAGCCAAGGAGGTGTCACTATCAGCTGGGTCCAACTCGATGGCACATAACAACAACAAGTCTGATCACCTTTTTAATTACATAATACTCTACTAGAATAAATGTTTTAACTAATGTCTAATAACTCATGTCTAATATATAAAATCAATAATTAGTCATTTACCTGTGTGTTTTTGATCAATCTTATACATAAAAATTTCTACTGCACTAAAAGAATATTTCACATTAATATTTTGTTTCATTTTTCTTTTTTTTTTACTTTTATTTTATTTATAAATTAACTCTTGAAAACTATTCAGGAAAACAGAAGAGATAGTTACAAATATGTGATAATTACTTGTCAACATGATATCATTTACCAGTGGATCTCAATTTAGGTATTTTTTTTGTGTGTGTGTGGTTGTTTGTTTAAAAATTGTCATTTTGTAGTAGCATGTTCTGAATTATAGTGACTGGCTTATCCTGTTGTTGATTTTAGCAGTTTTTATTTATTTATTTATTTATTTATTGTTATTTAAAGTTTTAAACAGTAAGCTCACTTTCACTCAGTCAACTGTCTTTCAGATATACTTACCAAAACCCTTTGATGAAAGAATATATACATAAAGCAGGAATAAATGTGTCTCAGCTAACTAAAAAGTTTTAAGTGCGTTTAATACTTAGTTTTTTCTAATTAAAATAATATAAACTCCTCAGTGAATGAATAATTATTTCACAACACATTGGCAGTAAAATTTATCATGTAGGAAAAAATGAAGGATGGGGTCCACAGCATTTCTGGTTATTTTTAATTTTTTTTCCATATCTTTGGCAGACTTTGTTGTGATGGGAAGACCCATACTGTACACTCTGCCTGCATGTCTTGGGAACATTGGCCCCAAGCTGAACAAAGATATTTTTTCAAAGCAAAACATGTTGCATATGTTCTCTATTTTGTAGGGAACTGTTTCTAGAATATTTCCCCCCAAGTGTCAAAGGGATAATATAATTCTGTAAAATTATATGTTACTCTGTTCATGCTTACCTCTATCCTTGATTCTCAAATAGGCTTTCTCTGGAAAGAAAACCACTTCATTTTATATCATGACCCTGAAAATTTCTTATTGTTCATAGTAAAAGAATACAATTAAATGACTTTTGCTGAGATAATAAACTGCTAGAAATCATTGCATTATTTATTCATTGTTCTCTGTATTGAAATATGATGTTGGTAGATGCTACCACTTTTTATGTGACTGAATTTGTTAATGATCAAATTTCAGTTCATTTTTTATTGATCAGGATTTCAGGTCCACTTCCAGCAAAGTGGTGGTTTTCCAGCCTTTGATATCTCCATTGTTGATAATTTGTAAAGCAATTGTTGTGAAGTAAGTCAAAGTGTTTGGGGGTACCTAGGTAAGTAACATCAAGAAATTACAACTTTGCTGAGTTTTTCACTTAAATGTGGTTGAAAAAGTAATTTCAATTAGATGTTAGCATTCATCCATTTATTTTAGCATTCAACAATTTATGATAATTACTTCTTAACTAAAAAATTATGAATAATTATTAAAAACATTTTAAAAAGCAAAAAAACAAAAGACTTAATAAATTAGCTTTTTATTCCTGATTTGGGACTATCACATCTTACTTACCAGTGCATATTATTCTAAGAAAGATGAGTAGTAGTTTATCCAGTCAAGCTATCAAACTTGTAAATGATGGCTTGCATCTCTTCTCTGGAGAGAATGTCATGCACTCATCAGCATTAAGAAGTCATGGTCATTAAGAAGCTTTGTTATTGACATTGGCCTAAATAATTTTTTTTCATTCTGATACTCAAAATTTTAATACCTTAAATAATTTCACTTTGTACTTGATGTTTACACCTTTCAATGTTGGTACTTCATTCACTTAATCCTGACTATAACTTGCTTACTTGCATTTGCAAAGATTACATCTTGCCTGTTCTAGAAATAAATACTAATGAAGATACACTTGCTACTAAGGAACATCAAGAATTCCTTGACTAGTTGAATGAAGTGTAATGTTTATCCTCCTCACTAATAGACTGGGTGAGTTCTACAAGGCTAAATAAAAGTCAAGGCAGATGAATAAATTAAGAATGAAATGAAATTTAAGATTTAAACAGTAGATACAAGGAAATTGGGAGGAAAATATAACTGAGAGGAGAAATATATCAAATTGTTTAAAAATACTATTCCTTGAAAATTTCTCTTTCCTCTGATTTTAGCTCAAAATAAACATAAACGTGTCTTTTCCATGGTTTGTTTTGCTAAAAAGAAGTCAAGAAATCAAAGATTTCAAATACCTTAAATATCTTTATACTTTTGTAGTGTAGTAAATTACTTAGCATGGCTTTTCTACCCATAAGTCATTGTAAACTCAGTGGTGGAATGAGCATCTGAGGAGCTCCTGATTGTAAAAGTTATCCACCTGGGTTATTTCTGTTGGGCGTGGCACAACACAGTGTTATGGGAGGCTCACTCTCAGGTGCTTAGAATTCTGTTGTTATGATTGGTTGGTTTGGCTACTCTGCCAAGCTCAAAAGGAGGCCTCCTAGAGGCAGAACTCTCTCTGACTGCTGGTTGAGGAAGACGTACT
>NW_006922246.1:969959-984798 GCF_000298275.1 Orycteropus afer afer | reverse complement strand
AACCCAGGAGAGAGGTGGTGGGTGCTTTGGGAGGAACAGTTGGAGAAATGGCTGGAGGGAGGCAGCATGTCTGGCCTGGCAGGAATAGGCCTTGGGCTATTGATGGTGATTCTGTCTTCCTCTTGTGGGATTAGAGAAGGTCAGAACATGTGGCCTCCTTGTTCTTCAAGCAACTTTGTAACTCCTTGATACATGATTCCTAACGTAAGAATTGTGTTCCAAAATCTTCATCAAATGAGAATGTTCTGAGATTGTCATACAGATAAAATTAATTAAAATAGAAGATCCATGTTGCTAAGTCTAAGGTGACTATGGATTCTGGTTTTCCAAGGACAGTTCTGATTTATGCCTTGAAAAAAAAAAAAAAAGATAAAAACCCAAAAATATAATGAGAGTTGAACTGAGTTCATGACCATCCAAGGCAGGAAAGCCTGATAGAACAGAGAGAGGTTGGGCTGTGTGAAATGGTACCTTCAGATTACCTGTCAAAAATAACTCAGAGAGAATTAGGTTCAACATTATATATAAGAGATAAATGATAGATGATGATAGATAGATTGATAGATGGATATAGAAGTGATAACATTCAGAAAGACTGTCTCTGTGATCAAAGGCAAGGGTGAGGAGTACAGAGGCAAAATCTGCAAAGTCTCACAAGGAAAAGTGATTGGTGAGTTTAAACAAGTCTTTGTCTTGTCAGTTCAGAATTTGTGGGCTTTAATGGAGCTCAGGGCACACAAATTCCTAAGTTTCTTAGTCATTTGTTGAGTAGGATCACAAGTTCATCATTGGATAATTTTTCTGCCTAAGCAGTGATTTGATAAAGTTATTCTTCTTCCTTCTGTGAGCCCAGACTGCTTGCTTGATGACTTATACTCTCTAGCCTCTGGGTAACACTGAGTGTATATCCTTATGAGCATGTTCAAGAATCCCAAAATATTTTCTTTAATGTGCCATCTCTTGCCTATCTTTTCTATGGGTTTTTCTTTATTTTTTAAACAAAGTAATATTAACAGTTGCATTAAAAGCCCAGAGGAATTTTTCCTAAATCTACTTTGTAGCTCCATGCTTTCCCTAGGCCCCAGCTAGGAGCCATCAGATACATACAAAGTGAACAAAGTCCTCACGTGATTAAATATGAAAGATAACCAGACTAGCAATAAATCAGATCTCCCTATACAACTCTTTGCAAGATGTAGCCTAATGAGCACCTCTGCCTAAGCACTGCATGAAACCTTCTTCAATGGTAGCACTTTCGGATGGCTAACTTCAATCTGCTTCAAGTAATGGTTGGAGGAATAGTCAACACGTCTGCACTGTAGTAAATTACCTGTTATGGCTTTTCTAGCCATAAGTCTTTGTAAACTCCGTGGTGGAATTTGCTGTGAGCAACTGAGGAGCTCCTGATTGTAAATGTTATCCACCTGGGGTATTTCTGTTGGGTGTGGCACAAAGCAATGTTCTGGGAAGGTCACTCTCTCGCAGGTGCTTAGAGTTCTGATGTTATGATTTGCTAGTTTGGTCACTCTGTCAGGCTCAAAAGGAGGCCTCCTAGAGGCAGAACGCTCTCTCTCTGACTACTGGTTGAGGAAGACATGCTGCTGAAAGAAACAGGTGCTCCTGAGAGACACGTGCTGCTGGGAAAGAGACACAAGTGACACGCATTGCTGAGTGAGACACTGAGGGACACGCACTGCTGGGAGAGAGACAGTGAGAGACTGTTGGCTGAGAGATGGTGGGCTGAGAGCGAGACTAAGCATTTTTTCCTGAACTTGAATTGTAGCCTGGTGCTTCCCTAATAAACCCCATAATCTGTGAGTTCTGTGTGGCCACTGCAGTGAATTATCGAACCCAGGAGAGAGGTGGTGGGTGCTTTGGGAGGAACGGTTGGTGAAAGGGCTGGAGGGAGGCAGCATGTCTGGCCTTGTAGGAATAGGCCTTGGGCTACTAATGGTGACCCTATCTTCCTCTTATGCGGTTAGCGGAGTCAGGAGATGTGGCCTCCCTGCCCCTTCTGCAATGTCTGTCCCTGCTGGCTCCTAAGTGTGCCATCCACCTGTTCCATGGTCATTGCCACAACCTGAGAATTGCAGCACACCATCATAGAAAGGTACTGAATGGAGGGAGAAACAGATTATGTCTGATGCAGGAGACAAGGGGTGAGTTGTCAGTAGAGGTTTTTCTAAACAATAATAAAACTGACTGAATACTTTTGTTCTTTTTAATTAACTCATGTTCCAGCAATCTCAAACAATGTCAGCAATAAAATCTTCCTGCCTGTCAGGGCTGACCACTTCTATTGCCCTGTCCCCTTTTGCTATGCCAGTGGACCAGGCCTCCAGTTGGCATGGAGTGGTGGAGAACACATGAAGGTAATTTTGAAGTACAAGAAATTTATGTGTGAAATAGAGGCTGAGAACAAATGTCAGAGACCAAATAGGGAATAGTTCAAATGCTCTTGCTAAAAACCCAAGTTTATATTTCATTAAAAAATGCATACTAATGCTAATTTTTCAAGAAAGTTGATTTCATCCACATAAAGAACTTGGTGATAGCACTGATTACACAAAATCAGAACAACATATCTTTTAGGGAAGTATTTACTTCAAAAGTTAAGAGTTATTTTAAGAAAACTGGCTGTCCCTAAAGATGATGTTATAACATATGCAGCTGTAGAAGGTGCACTTACAATATCACCACATTGAGCTAGACTTTTACTGAAATAAAAGTGACCCATCCTTGAAATTATTTTCACTTATTTTCAATTGTAAATTTTTCTCTACACATATATAAAGTGAAACAATGCCTGTTAATGTCTTGGTTCCACTTACAAAAGAAGAAATTTGCAAACAGATAAATACCAGTGTTTATATTTGTGACAGCAGACACTTCAAAGAGAAAATCAGTTATGTTAATTGCAAGAGTGGTTTGAATTTCTTTTTATTCCTGAGCTCATGAAATTGAAGTAAAGCTTTTGAAAGTTCTTTCTGTCAAGGATGGAGCATCTGAGATTACTGTGAAAACTGTTATAACTTCTATTTAAAAGTTCAACACTGAAGATGAAATTATTACTTAAAAATTTGAAAACTTTGATGGAGTAAAATTTTGTGGGTTAGGAAAAAAGTCCTTCAGAAGGTTAAAGAGAAAAAACATTTTGTAATAGATTGTAGTACACTACATAATTCCTAATTACATTAAAAATGTTGAGATGTTCTGAAATCAAGATATAAGCTACATTTTTATCTATACGTTGACAGATTCACAGAAATACAAAATACAATATATTTAGTCACAAAACCAAGACTGAGCATAAAGCATTGCTTCAGCATGGCAGTACATACTTTTGCTCTTTGTTGTTCATCATGAATTGAATTTTCAAAATCTTGGAGCCTTTTGAAAGATATCTTTAAATCAAACTAAGCATACTACAATGACATTGACCTTTTTGAAAAAAAACTTGCGCTGCTCTCAAGTCAATTCAGACTCATAGTGATAGTACAGGACAGAATAGAACTGCCACACAGTTTCCAAAGCTATAATCTTTACAGAATAGACTGCCACATTTTTTTTCCCACTTAGAGGCTTGTGGGTTCGACCATAGACATTGTGGTTAGCAGCTGAGTGCTTAACAGCTGCTCCATGAAAGCACCTCTTCTGAAAATAAGACCTCTATATTATAGTTTCATAATGTTTTTTAATCAGTTTGAATGGGGCACTAAAAATATAAGGTTTTTAAGCTTTTAGCAAATTATGAATATTGAAAACAAAGCCTGCATAAGAGATATTAGAATGAATCTCTTGAAAAAGGAGTAATCCAGAAACAGACTCTTGGCCCAGCCCTGTCAAGGGACGAAGAGTGACTCCATCTTGTCCAATGTGTGCTTAAACTTTACCTTGAGTCCAGTGTGGTTTTCCTTTTCTTGGTGGCACAAGAAAGAGAACGAATTGTGGTTAGGCTTAAATATGTAGAGAAATATGTTTATAGTTAGAGTAAACTGATGTTAAATAAAGACAGACTCACAGCTTTTCTGTATCAAAATCCTTTTTCTCCCCTTAAATATCAGAACACATAGCATTTTCCATTTATAATTAGTCCATTACTTCAAGAAACAAATTGCTTTTACATTTTAACACAGCTCATCATCATAATAGTGAAATAACCTAAGTTAACACAAGCTACCAAACCAAACCAGACTTACTGTCATCAAGTCAATTCCAACTCATTGAGACCCCCATTGGGTTTCTAAGGCTATAAATCTTTCCGGAAGCAGACTGCCTTATCTTTCTTCTGTGAAGCAGCTGGAAGGTTTGAACCACTGATCTTTTGGTAAGCAGCCAAATGACTTAACCATTATTCTACCAGAGCTCCTAACACAAACTGTAGCTGTCTAGATAATCTAATGTTTCAAGAAACATGTGTCTTTAGTGGTCTGATGGTTCTCAGAAAACACCCCCTTAATCGCCTTGGAAAAAAGGTTTCTCTCACCCTCTTACCACACTTATAATTTTCCAAACCATTGTTCTAACAAACACAAATTCCAGCCAATCAGAAATGTTTTAGCTGTATCTCTCTGTGGCCCTGCTGCCTGCAGAAAAGCCAGAAAATGAAGAAGGGTTTAGCTCTACTCTAACTGCCTCCAGTTTTTGCCTTTAAGAACACTAATAGAACATGCAAACCACAGCCTTCACTACCCAGAGACTTGAAGAACTAGATCATGCCTGGATATCACTGTCTACTGCTCTGATCAGAATCACAACAGAAATTCCTGAATAGAGAGGGAGAAAGAAAAATGCAGAACAAACTTCAAAAACATAAAAAGGCCCAGACTTATTGGTCTGATAGACACTAATGGATGCCCCTAAAATTGTATTCCCTCTCCAGCCTGGAACTGAACCCATGTCCAGGGTCAGCTTTCAACCAAATGATTTTTGTCACTTCCAACTAATAGTGATCCTATGTACAACAGAACGAAACAATGGTAGGTCATTCACCATCCTCACAATCATTGTTATACTTGAGCTCATATTTGCAACCACTGTGTCAATCCATCTGCTTGTGGATCTTCCTCATTCTTGTGAACTCTTTCCTTTACCAAACATGATACCCTTCTCCAGAGATTGGTCAGTTCTGACAACATGACCAAGAGAAACAAAGTCCAGCCATTCTCACTTCTAAGGAGCATTAGGACTCCAAGACAGATTTGATCATTAGTTTAGCAGTCCATGGTACATTTGATATTTTTCAATAACACCACAGTTCAAATGCGTCAATTTTTTTTATGGTCTTTCTCATTCACTGTCCAGCTCTCACATCCATTTGAGGCTATTTAACATACCATGGCTTGAGTCAGGAAGTCCTTGGTTTTCAAAGTGATATCTTGCTCTTAAACCCTTTAAAGAGGTCTTTTGAAGCAGCTTTGCCCAATGCAATACATCATTTGACTCTTTGACTGGTACATCCATGGGAGCTGATTGTAGTTCTAAGTAAAATTAAATCTTTGACAACTTCAGTATCTTCTCCATTTATTATGATGTTGCATATAGTCCAGTTGTGAGCATTTTGTTTTCTTTATGTTGAAGCATAATCTGTACTGTCAGTAGAAAGGGTGGGCAATCTACTTCTATAGTGATATCGCCTCAAAAATCAGTCATATTTTGTGTGAGTTCCAACCTGAGGAGCTCTTATTTCTGCACTATATCAATGTTTCCTTGCTATTCATAAGGTTTTCAGTGGCCAGTTTTTTTTTTTTTTTCCCCAGAAGTGGTCCTAGCCACATCCTTCTTCCTAGTCTGTCTTAGTCTGAAATCCTATCAACCATAGGTGACTCTGCTGGTATTTGAAATACTGGTGGCATATCATCCAGCATTACATTAACATGCCAGACACTACAGGCCTACAAACGGACAAATGAGTAATGGAACCAAACAATAGATAGGGCTGTAATGTGAATAATAACACCAGGGAAAATGCACTCCTCAATACAATTCACCATATGAGTCCAAAAGGGCAATATATAACCAAAACTAAAGGTCAGAAGGCAGGAAAGGGCAGGAAATAAGGACAAATGGAAATGAGGACACAAAAGAGAAGAGTGCTGTAACATTGAGGGGATTGCAAAAAAAATCATGAATTAAAATGTGTATAAATTGTTGAATAGAAAACGACTTTGCTCCGTAAACATTCACCCAAAGTACAATAAAAGAGAAAGGAACCCTAGTTGCTTCTTGCTTCTGTGGAGCAGTTTATCTTACCAAGTAGGATTCACTATCTCCCCAAATTAAGTTGCTTACACTCTCAATAAATCTCTCTTCAACTTAAATTTTAGAGAGTCTGAGTTTTCTTCTCAAACCTCTATAAAAACAATGGAAGAACTCATCAAATTAGAGGAGAGGGTTTAGGTATTGTATCAGATTTACTCTGGTATTTTATATTTACCCTTTGAAGTATCTCATTTTATGTGAAGTCTTTTAATAGAGTTATTAACTTAATTGTAAATAATTGTAAATATTTCATCAGAAAGGAGATTAGAATTGTAAAAACAGGTCAAAATAGTGACATGTCAGATGATTCATATGCTGATATTATCATTTATTTTTGTCTGTGTAGCTTAGAGGTCATACACTTCATTATGTAACTATCACACTTGTATATTCACATATACATACACATGTGTACATGAAGAATTGTACATTCGCATGAGCACATGTGTATGTGTACTTATAGATCATCTATCTGTTTAAAATCAAACTCCAAAACCAAACTTACTGCTGTCTAGTTGGATCTGACTCATAGTGACCGCTTCTTGGGTTTCCAAGGTTGCATAACTATGGAAGTAGATCGTCCAATCTTCCTTCCAAGGAGTGGCTGGGGTATTTGAACAGCCAGCCTTCTGGTTAGCTGTCAAATGTCTTAGACACTATGCCACCAGAGCTCCTCTATAGAAAATCCATCTATCTATATATATATACATAGATAGTACATCTACACACACACATGTGCACACACACACACACACACACATATATATACCACCACTCTTCTGTCAGTTTGTTGTACTGAGGTGGTTTGCATGTTGCTGTGAAACTGGGAAGAAGGATGGGATCATTCACTACTGAAAGAATTGGTCACTGAAAACCTTATGAATAGCAATGAAGTACTGTCTGGCATATTACTGGAAAACTTTATGAAGAACCATGGAACACTTTCTGATATAGCAGCAAAAGATGAGCCCATCAGGTTGGAAGGGCTCAAAATACAACTGGGGAAAAGCAGTCTCCATGAAATAGTGTGGGCTTAATGATGTGGAGTGAGTCAGCTTTTGGGATCTGTATTTGCTGATGGGGAAAGGCTTAAATTGAGAGGAAACAGCTGCAATCATTCATTAATAATCAGAACATGGAATTTATGAGGTATGAATCTAGGAAAACTAGAAGTTGTCAAAATGAAATGTAACTCATAAAGATCAATATCCTAGGTATAAGTGTGCTGAAATGGACTGATTTGGGCCATTCTGAATCAAACAATTATATGGTCTACTTGGGGGAGCTCTGGTATCATAGTGGCTAAGACACTTGCCTGCTAACCAGACGGCTGGTGGTTCAAACCCACCAGCCACTCCTCGGAAGGAAGGTTGGGCAATCCTACTTCCATAGTGATACTGCCTCGGAAACCCAAGGAGGGGTCGCTATGAGTCGGGGCCGACTAGACAGCACATAACAACAACAACAACATGCCAGTAAAGAAAAATTGAAGAGGAATGGCATGACATTCATTCAACATCAAAAAGAATAACTCAACATATATCCTGTCAGTGATAGGATAATATCCATATGCCTACAAGGAATACCAGTTAATACTACTATTATTCAAATCTATTCACCAACTACCAAAGCCAAAGATGAGGAAATTGAACATTTTACCAACTTCTGCCATCTGAAATTGACCAAAAAAGACTACTAGAAAAGCCTGTGTGAAAACATAATATGGAGTTGTGAATTGTCAGCAATCCTGATGGCATGGACAGTTTAGATATTGCCAAATGGTGTTAAGATCTAAGAATTAACCTAAAAATTGTTCCCACTAGCCAGGGTCTGCATGAAGGAATGCACTGGTGACGGGTGAATAAAAAGAGAAACAGCAAAGAAGGAGATAAACTGAGCTGTGGACTTTTGACTATCTAGAGGGTACAGCCATTTTGAATGTTTATAAACAGTTTGACCATTTTGGACATTTAAAGTGACAGCATTCTTTTAGATTCCAGGGACCTAAGAAGAGGCTCCAGTTGTGGGGCACAGCAAGGACATATCAGACAATGAGGACTGGAAAGGTGTGATGTTCCATATATTACTCTTAAACGTCACACCCTCTTGTTAAATGGAGGTGTGGCCATCTCTCACTCCCACCCACCTTCTGAGAGAGCAGGAATTCCATCACCATCTATGTGCTCTGACAGAGCTTGAGTGCCCTGCCCCACTCTGTCCAGACTTTTTTTTTTTTTTCTCAGTTTGTCTTTGTCTGTTTAAAAATTATTCCCTCTCTCTTTTTTTAGTTCTTTTATTCTTCTTCTTTCTTCTTCCCTTCCCAAGTTCTAGTTTTCAGCTTTTTGTCTCTTCCCTTTTCCTGGTTCCCAGTTTTTGTTTTCTTGTGGTTCTCTTCATTCCTTGTTTTTGTTTTTTTGAATTTTCCCATTTTTTCTTCATTATTCTCCTACACTACCTCTTTTCTCTTATTCCCCCCACCCCAGATATTGTGTTTTTTTTTTTTCCTTTATTCTCTTCTTCATATTTCTTTTAACTTTTTAAAGTATTTCTTTAAATATTCTCTCTCATTTATTGCCTGTTTTTCTTTCCCCCCTCTTTTTGGTGATTGCTCTTGTGAGTTAATGTGGTGTCTACTTTTGTTCTCTTGCATTTGTGATGGTTTTCAAATTGTTGTTTTTTTCTAACTGAGTGGGAAACAACAGCTGTGACCATACAACCCAAGCACACCTGCATCTCCAGCAGTTCCACTTACTGACTGAGGGGTAACACTTCCTTCTGCACCAAATGCTAATGACATGTGACCTCCAATAACAGCCTGAATCACCCTTAACTGCTCTTCACAAACAGTTAACATGGATCTATCACCATTCTTATTCTCTATCACACTCACCAAGAAACAGGTGGTGAGTGCATAAGTGCTGCCAACTAGTGAATAGAGGAGCACAGTGCCATGCTTTCTCAGATACATCCAAAAAACACACAAAGAAAATAAAATTCTTGGGCAAATGACACCAACAAAGAATTACCAATTAAAGATAATACAACAAATTCACAATGTCTCAGAGACAACAGACCATTACAATCCATCAAAGAAACAAAATTAAGAGAAACAGAGAGAAGGATATAGACCAGAACACATTCCTGAGGAAGAAGCAGCATTGGAATTGCCTGATAAGGAATTCGAAAAAATTGTATTTAGGTACCTTCAATGGAATGAGAGACAGATCAAGTAAAAAACTGACAAAATTAAGGAAAACACAAACAAAACCCTAGAAAATTTTTGAAAGAAAATACAAGGAAAAAATGACAAAATAAATGAAAAATTACAAAAGATATAAAGTCTACAGATAGAATTCCAGAAGATGAATACTAAATTTTCAGAAATAGATAACACATTGAGAGAGCTAAGGAATAGAATCGAATCAATGGAAAACATAATTAAGGAGATTGAAGACAAATATCTGAATACTGCTTTGGAAATGGATCAATCAAAAATGAAGAAAGCCTAAGATGGTATCTGGGATACCATGAAAAGGAATAGCCTACATGTAATTGGAATTCTAGAACAGGAAGAGACAAAACAACAGAAAAAATTGTACAAGTTTTGTTGGAAGAGAACTTCCCTGATATAATGAAAGATGATAATATATCCATTCTGGAAGTCCTATGAACCTCAAAAGAAATTCACCAAACTCACTAAAATCAAAGACAAAGAAAGAATCCTGAAAGTAACATGGGAAAAATGAAGTTACCTAAAAGGGCAACCAATAAGACTAAGCTCAGATCTCTCAGCAGAAACCATGCAGGTAAGAGGGCAATGGGATGACATATATAGAACCCCAAAGGAGAAAAAATTTCCAACCACGAATTATATTCCCAGCAAAATTGTTCCACAAATATGATGGTGAAATTAGATTTCCACATAGGCAGAAATTAAAGGAATTTGTTAAAACCAGACCAACCTTACAAGAGATACTAAAGGGAGTCCTTTGAAGAGAGAACCAATAATAACAAATAACAGCCAACCAATAATACACATGATGGCATAAGCCAGAAACCAACACAGCTATGGAAGTATCCAAAGTAGAGTAAGCTTACTAGACTGTAAACAGAGAATCAGAGACATCAATTGACAAATGAGGATAACTACAAAACCAAAAATGGGAAAAAGTAGTGTAGTTACAGAACTTCGAAATCGAGAGGAAGTTAAAAGAGTTGCAATATAGAAAGGACTGTTCTAAACTTGGGGAGGAAATTATAAACCACAGCATAACCTCAAAGAAAAATGATAAACCTTTGCATCATCATAATAATAAAAAAAAGACAAGAAGCACAAATATTTAGCAAATACTAAAACAATATCAACAAAGGAAATGATAACATGATACATAAACAAAATGAGCTCAACACAGAAAATTATATGGAACAAACAAGCCAGCAACACCACAAAAAAGCACATAACAAAATGAAAGCAACAAATTCATACAAGTCGATAATTACACTGATTGTCAATGGATTAAATCCACCACTCAAGAGATGGAGAGTGAAAAACTGGATAAGAAAACATAACCCATTAATATGCTGTCTACAAGAGACACAACTTAGAGACAAAGACAAAAATAGACTAAAAATCAAAGGTTGGAAAAAGATATATCAAGCAAATTTCAACCAAAAAAGAGCAGGAGTGGCAATATTCATTTCTGATAAAATTGACTTTAAGACAAAATCCACCATAAGAGATGAGGAAGTACAGAATATAATGATTAAAGTATCAATCTAACAAGAACATATAACCATAATCAACATCGATGGACACAGTGAAGGAGCCATCAAATACATAAATTAGACTTTAACAGAATTGTAAAGACAAATAGATGACTCCACAATCATAGTAGGAGACTTTAATACACCACTTTCAATGAAAGATAGAACAACTGGAAAGAAATCCAAAAAAAGAAGTAGAAGAAATAAACAATACAATACACTAACTTTATCTTATAGATATCTACAGAGAACTTTACCCAGAAACAGCATGACATTCTTTTCTAGTGCACATGGAACATTCTTCATGCAAAACCATAAAGGTAGACCATTTAGGCCATGGCTCAAGCCTTAATACATTGAAAAACATTGACATACTGCAAAGCATCTTCTCATATCACAATGCTATCAAATTAGAAATCAACAAAAGGAAGATCAAACAGAAAAACAGCCAACATATGGAAACTGAATAACACCCTCCTTAAGAACAACTGGGTAAGAAAAGAAATAAAAAATGAAATAAAAAATTTCCTTTAATCAAATGAGAATGAAAAGACAACATACCAAAATATTTAGGACACAGCAAAAGCAGTGACTGGAGGTCAATTTATAGCAGTAACTGCACACATCAGAAAAGAAGAAAGAGCCAAAATCGACACTTTAAACCAACTTCTCTAACAATTAGAGAAAGTACAGCAAGGAAAGCCTACAGTCACCAGAAGAAATGAAATAATAAAGATTTGAGCAGAAATAAATGAAATAGAAAATAGAGAGACAATAGAAAAAAAATCACTAAGACTAAAAGTTGTTTTTTTTTTTTGAATAATTAATAAAATTGATGACTCCACAGTTAGAGTAATACACAGGGTCACTACCAAAAAAGAACTGGTAGACTTTCATCCATTTCAGGTGGTGGGATATGATCAAAAAACAATGGTATTGAAGGAAGAAGTCAAAGCTACACTGAAGGAGTTGGCGAAGAATAAGGCTCCAGGAATTGATGGAATACCTATTGAGATGTTTGAACAAATGGATGCCTCACTGGAGACACTCACTTGGTTATGTCAAGAGATTTGGAAGACAACTACCTGGCCAACTGACTGAAAGAGATCTGTATTTGTACCCATTCCAAAGAAAGATGATCTCACAAAATGTGGAAATTATCAAACAATGTCATTAATATAGCATGCAAGTAATATCTTACTGAAGATAATTCAAAAATGGTTGCAGCAGCATATTGACAGAGAACTTCCAGAAGTGTAAGCTGGATTCAGAAGAGGACGTGGAACAAGGGATATCATTGCTGATGTCAGATGGATCTTTGCTCAAAACAAAGAATACCAAAAAGATGTTTACTTGTGTTTTGTTGACCATGCCAAAACATTTGATTGTGTGGATCGTAATAAATTGTGGATAACATTGAGAAGAATGGGAATTCCTGAACACTTAATTATACTCATGAGGAACCTGTACATAGACAGGGGGCTGTCGTTTGAACAGAACAAGGGGATGCTGCATGGTTTAGAGTCAAGAAGGGAGTGTGTCAGGGTTGTGTACTTTCACCTTACTTATTCATGTCTATATGCTGAGCAAATAAGCTGAGAAGCTGGACTATATGAAGAAAAACATGGCATCAAGGTTGGAGGAAGAATCATTAGCAACCTGTGATATATTGATGACACAACTTTCTTTGCTGAAAGTAAGGATGACTTGACGCACTTACTGATGAAAATTCAAGAAAACGATTTGCAATATGGATTACATCTCAATATAAAGAAAATAAAAATCCTCACAACTGGAACTGTAAGCAGCATTATGATAAATGGAGAAAAGATTGAGGTTGGCAAAGACTTCACATTGCTTGGTTCTACAATCAACACCAATGGAAGCAGCAGTCTGGACATCAGACTATGTATAGCACTGGGAAAATTGGCTGCAAAGGACCTCTTTCAACTGCTGAGGACCAAAGATGCCTTCTTGAGAACTAAGGTGCACCTGACACGAGCCATGATATTTTCAACTGCCTCATGTAAATGTGAGAGCTGGACAATGAATAAGGAAGCCCGTAGAAGAAATAATGCTTTTGAGTTGTGGTGGTGGCAAAGAATGCTGAAAGTACCATGGACTGCTAAAAGAACTAACAAATTTGTCCTAGAGGAAGTACAATGGAATGCTCCTTAGAAGCAAGAATGGCCAGACTTTGTCTCACCTATTTTGGTCATGTTGTCAGAAGGGGCCATTCCCTGGAGAAGGATGTCATGCTTGGTAAGGGGGAGGGCCAATGAAAGAGAAGAAGGCCCTCAATGAGATGGATTGACACAGTGGCTACCTCAATGGGCTCAAGTATAGCAGGGATCACAGAGCTAGCAGGGGACTGGGCAGTGTTTCATTGTGCTGTGCATAGGATCACTAGAGTCAGAGATGACTTGATGGTACCTAACAACAACAACAGTCATAGTAGGAAATAGAAAGAATATGAAGAATATAAAAATCCTCAAAACTAGACCAATAAATAGCATCATGATAAATGGAGAAAAGATTCAAGTTGTCAAAGACTTCATATTACATGGTTCTACAGTCAACACCAATGGAAGTAGCAATCAAGATATCAGATGATGTATAGCACTGGGCAAATTTGCTGCAAAAGAACTCTTTCAAGTGCTGAGGAGCATGGATGTCTCCTTAAGGACTAAGGTGAATATAACACAAGCCATAGCATTTTCAATCAACTCATATGCAATCGAGAGCTGGACAACAAATAAGGAAAATCGAAGAAGAGTCGATGCTTTTCAGTGGTGGTGTTTGCAAAGAATGCTGAAAGTTCCATGGATTGCTAAAAGAACTAACAAATCTGTCCTGGAGGAAGTGCAGCTAGAATGCTCCTTGGAAGCAAGAATGGCCAGATTCGTTTCACCTACCTTAGTCATTTTGTTGGAAAGGACCACTCCCTGGAGAAGGACATCTTGCTTGGTAAAGTAGAGGGTCAATAAAAGGGGGAAATGCCCTTAACAAGATGGATTGACACAGTGGCTACAACCATGGAATCAGGTATAGCATGGATCATGGAGCTGACACAGGACCAGGCCATGTTTCATTCTGCTGTACATAGAGTCACTATGAGTTGGAGATGACTTGATGGCAGCTAACAATAACAACAATAAAATTGACAAAACCTGGCAAGTTTAACAAAGGAAAAGAGGGAGAGAATATAAATAACATGATTAAGAAATGAATTAGGTGACATCACAACACAACCAACTGAAATAAAAAAGAATATCAATCAGGATACTATGAAGAACTATACTCCAGAAAATTTGAAAATCTAGAAGAATGGACAGATTTCTAGAAATACATGACTTACATAAAATAGCAAACAATGAGGTGTAAAAATTGAAGACATCCATAACAAAAGAAGAAATTGAAAAAGTCATTAAAAAAAAAAATTACCAACAAAAATGTCCTGCCCAGGATGGTTTCACTGGAGAATTCTACCAAATGATTGGAGAAGAACTGACACCAATCCTACTCAAACAATTCCAGAACATAGAAAAGGATGGAATCCTCCCAAATTCATTTTATGAAGCAAGCATAACCCTGATACCAAAACCAGGCAAAGACACCACTAGAAAGCAAAACTAGAGACTAATATCTCTCATGAATAAAGATGCAAAAATCTTCAACAAAATCATAGCCAATAGACTCCAACAACCTATCAAAAAATAATTCATTATGACCAAGTGGGGTTCACATCAGGTATGCAAGGATGGTTCAACATTAGAAAAACAATCAACATCATCCACCACATAAATAAAACAAA
>NW_006922246.1:950489-969549 GCF_000298275.1 Orycteropus afer afer | reverse complement strand
CAAAATTCAGTTGGATTCCTCTATGCAAGGAAAGAGATTTCTGAAAAAGAAACAAGGAAATTAGTACCATTTATAATAGCTCCCCAAAAATAAAATATTTGGGAATAAATCTTACCAGAGACACAAAATACCTGTGCAAACAAAACTACAGAACACTACTTCAAGAAACCATAAGAAATATACATAAATGGAAGAACATATCATGCTCATGGATAGGAATATTGAATACTGAAAATATCAATTCTATCCAAAGCAATTTATACATTCAATGCAATCCTAATCCAAATTCCATCAATAGTCTTTAAGGATATGGAAAAACCAATCACTAACTTTATATGGCAAGGAAAGAGACCTCGGATAAGCAAAGCACTATTGAAGAAGAAGAACAAAGAGGTTTCATACTCCTGGATCTCAAAACCTACTATACAGCCACAGTAGTGAAAAATGCCTGATATTGGTACAATGGCAGACATACAGACCAATGGAATAAAATTGAGAACCCAGAAACAGATCTATCGACCTATGGTCAAAGGGCCGAAATTCATTAAACAGGGAAGAGATTGTCTGTTTAACAAATGATGCTGGCAAAACTAGATACCCATTTGCAGAAAAATGAAACAAGATCAAGACCTCAACCCATACATACAAACTAACTCTAGATTGATCAATGACTTAAATGTGAAACCTAAAACTATAAAGTTCCTCAAGGAAAAACTAGGGGCGAATTTAGGGGCCTTAATACATGGCATAAATAGACTGTTAAGCATAACCCAAAATGCACAAACAATAGAAGATTAACGAGATGAATGGGACCTTCTAAAAATTAAATTTTTATGTGCTTCCGAAGACTTCTTTTAGAGACTTAAAAGAAGCTACAGAATGAGAAAAAAAATATTTGGCAATGACATATCTGACAAGGGATTTATCTCTAGAATTTATAGAAAACTCCAACAATCTACAACAAAAGTAATAAATAATAACAAATAAGCCAATTAAAAGCAGGCAGAAGGCATGAATAGACAGTTCATCAAAGGGAATATTCAGGCAGCCAACAAACACATGAAGAAATGTTCATGATCATTAGCCATTAGAGAGATGCAAATCTAAACATCAATGAGATATCATCTTGCCCTAGCACTAGTAGTAGTGTTCAACAAGACAGAAATCAACAACTGCTGGCGAGGATGTGGAGAGATTGGGATGCTCTTATATTGCTGGTGGGACTGGAAAATGATACAACCACTGTGGAAAGCAGTATGGTGATTCCTTAAAAAATTGGAATTAGAAATACCATTTTCCAGGCAATTCCATTACTAGGTGTATATCCTAAGGAAGTGAGAACCAGGACAAAAACATATATGTACACCTATGTTCATTGCAGCACTATTTACAATAGCAAAAAGATGGAAATAACCTAGGTGCCCATCAACATAAGAATGGATAACTAAACTATCATGCATACACACAACAGAATACTATGCAACCCTAAAGAATAATGTAGAATCGGCAAAACACTGCATAATGTGGATGAACTTGAAGGATATTATGCTGAGTAAAATAAGTCAATCAGAGAAGGACAAATGTTGTATTAGTTCATTATTGCAAAAAATCAAGGAAATGTTTATATATGGAAGGAAGCTTTCTTTCTTCATTACTAGGGGGTGAGAAGGTAAGGGATGGTGCACTGATAGATAGGTAGAGACAAGTATTGATTTGGGTGAAGGGAAGGGCAATGTACCAAATGTG
This sequence comes from Orycteropus afer afer, assembly GCF_000298275.1. NCBI lineage: Eukaryota > Metazoa > Chordata > Mammalia > Tubulidentata > Orycteropodidae > Orycteropus > Orycteropus afer. Next base: position 967,803 of record NW_006922246.1, on the reverse strand, counting down.
AGGGATCAATATGGTGGCAGTGAGGAAAAAGACAGAGAGGTGCATGGGATGTACAGAAAACAAAGATGAACCCTTTTGCACATAAAGTTGTCAGTGAAGGCAAACATTGATATATGGGCAGATAGATGAGTGGATAGGTTAAATGATCAGGTGTGTCTATGCAGAGGTGAATGTGCCCATGACCATGTATAGAGTTGGCAGACAATGTTTCTATGAGAGTATTGTATGTTCTGTAAGAATGTGCAGGTATTTAGGAGAGCTGACAAGGGACAAGAAAACCCAAGGAGGGGTCCCTTTGAGTTGGAGATGACTTGATGGCAAATAACAACAACAACTGTTGTGAAAGTTATGTCTAGAGTGGAAACATGATAGACACATCAGTAAAAGTGAACTATGGCATGAACATGCTAAAGAATAGGTGCAAAAATCTTCTTTTAAAAAAAACATTGTATTGTAGAAAATTCTTTGGTTTCCAGAAAGTGCTTTGAATATATACTTCAATTTTTGTTTGGCTTAAAAATAGAAGCAAAAATAAAACTAGACTGGAAATGGGAATCTAAGTAGATTTGCAATATATGTTTGACAGAGAAATCATTTTACCAGGCATTATTCCACGAGCAAAAATTACTCAAGTCTCACATTTCTATTGCTTTTGCATTATTTTATTTTTTCCTATATCTTTCTCTTTTCTGTCTCTGCCATTACTTCCATCCATTTTGTTTTGTATTTTTAAGAAGGGGGGAAAAAGCCTACTGGTATCGAGTCATTTTTGACTCATAGCGACTCTGTAGGACAGAGAGTAGAAATTCGGTTTCCAAGCCTGTAAATCTTTATGGAAGCAGATTGACTCACCTTTTTCCCATGGAGCAGCTGGTGGGTTTGAACTGCTGAACTTTTACTTAGGCTGCTAATTGTTTTAACCAGTATGCAATGTGAACTCCTTATGAGGTAAAAGTAAGTGTGATTTGGGGACTAACTGAGAATTTTATAAATTTTAAATATATTCTTATCATGAATGTCATCTCTTCCTTTGAATTTAATGGGCATTTCTGAGTTGAACATCTATTAGGTGTGAAACACAAAGAAACACTAGACTATATAATCTTGTTTCTTGAAAAGTTTATTTGCATGTTGTGCTTCAGGAAACGTAATAGTAAACTGAATTGTGTGTATTTTAAGTGAAAGAATGCTTAATTAAACTTACCAGAATGAGAGTCTTGATGAATTAGCACATTACATTATTCACTTATTTAGAGAGTATTGCTGAGTTTTCAATATGCTTAATGGGTTCATCTGCTTAAGTTTCCACATTAATATTATTAGAAGTGGAATGACTAGAATTAGACTCCTGAGGGTCACTGAGGAATGACTACTTTGATCCTCATTAGCATCAGTTATCTTTACAACCCTTGAAGCAAGACATGTGTTGTAATCAAGTTAATTATATTCTCTTTCTCTGTTTGAAGAAAATCACAGCATTTAAGCTTTTCAGAACCACGTATAGGTACTGTACCTGTCAGCTTAGTCTAAGTAATATAGTAACAAACAACTGCAAGATCTTAATGACTAAAACAATAAAGGCTTATTTGTTCTAAGCAAGAATGTTTGCTGTAATCCAATCATGGCTCTAGTCTTCTTTGTATTTTGAGACCCTTGCTTAAGCAGCTGAACTATCTGAGCCTTGTTTTCTTCTGACAGAAACATAAGAATCATGGGGGAAAACATATAATGGTTCTTCCACTCATATTTACTGGTTAATCAAAATCACATTTGGTGTGTTTTCGACTCATAGAGTCCCCTCCTTGGGTTTCTGTGGCAGTATCTCTGCAGCAGTAGATTGCCCAATCTTCCTTCTGAGGAGTGGCTGGTGGGTTTGAACTCCCAGCCTTCTGGTTAGCAGTCAAAGGCCTTAGGCACTACACCACCAGAGCTCCCTTACAATGGGATAAGAAGTACAATTCTCCAGTAAGTAGAGGCCAGGAAATATTTTGACAATAGCATATTTTTTTCTCAGGGACATAGAGTAGAAAACGCCTGCATTATCCTAGTTCCACTTAGTGTCTTCTGATCAACAATTTTCTCTTTCCTGTAGAATTTTCTTTTAATTATTATTTGAATCAATTAACAAATAATTCTATACATTCATGAGGAAAATATCTTTGGTTTACAATTATCCATCCCATCCTTACTCTTGCAATTATTCTGAGGATTTTCATTCAAATTGATAACCCATTTTTAAAAAGCGTATTTTTTATACTCATTTGTCAAAACTATTAATGTAAATTTCATTTCAAATCTAATCCTATGCTTTCACACTAGATCTATTTCCATTTATAAACATGTGTGATCGCAATAATAAATGTTAGCATTCTTTTGATTAGAACATTTTCTTTTTTTTTTTTTTTTCTTTAATTTTTTTGTGGTGAAAACATACACAAGGCATTTGTCAACATAACAAATTCCCAATTTACAGCTGAGGGACACTGATGATATTTTTCATGTTGTGTTACCGTTATTGTTCTCCTTTTCAAAATATTCTACCACCATTAGCATGAAGCCAATGCCCCTCAGACAAAAACTTCCCCTTTCCTCCTCCATCTTACCCCAGGCAACCACTAACCATCTTTTGTTTCCAAGCTATCTAGGAATTTAGCCTCCCCTCTCCTCCAATTCCTGGTATCCAGCAAAGAAATTTTGTTCTGTTCCTTGACTTTTTGCAACAGTGTACTAATACAATATATGTCTTTCTATGATTAACTTATTCCACTCAGCATAATGTTTTCTCAGTTCATCCACGGTATGCGGTGTTTTGCAAATTCTACATTATTCTTTATGGTTGCATAGCATTCCATTGTGTGTATATACCACAGTTTATTTATCCATTCCTCAGTTGATGGACAACTAAGTTTTTCCATCTATTTGCTATTGTGAATAATGCTGTGATGAGCAAGGGTATGTATTTTTCTGTTCGTGTCCTGCCTCTCGTTTCTTCAGGATATATACCTAATAAAGAGATTGCTGGATCAGATGTTGTTGTTGTTGTTGTTGTTATGTGCCATCGAGTCGGACCCAACTCATAGTGACCCCTCCTTGTGTTTCCAAGACAGTATCACTACGGAAGTACAAATGGTATTTCTATTTTCAATTTTTTAAGAAATAGTTATACTGATTTCTACAGCGGCTGTATCATTCTACAGTCTCACCAGCAGCTTATGAGAGTCCCAATCTCTTTGCATCATCACCAGCATTTGTTATTTTTTTGTTATTGTCTTGTTGAAGTTTGCTATTCATGCTGGGGTGAGATGTTATCTTATGGCTGTTTTGATTTGTGTCTGTCTAATGGCTAATGATCGTGAACATTTCTTCATGTGTTTGTTGGTTGCTGAATATCTTCTTTGGGGAAGGTTTGTTCATACCTTCTGCCCATTTTAATTGGATTATTTGTCTTTTTAATGTTGAAGTGTTGGAACTTTCTATAAATTTTAGAAATAAGTCCTTTTTCTGGTATGTCATTGTCTAATACTTTTTCATATCCTGTAGGTTCTTCTCTCTTTCTCTCTTTTTTTTTTTTTTTAATTTTGGATAAGTCTTTTGATACACATAAGAATGTAATTCTTAGATGGTCCCAATCATCTAGTTATCTTTTGCTTTTGCATCTGGGTTATGCTTGATAGTCTGTTTATGCCATAAATTAGGACCCCTAAGTTTGGCCCTTTTTTCTACTTTCTCTTCAGCTGTTTGTGCATCTTGAGTTATGCTTGGTAGTCTATTTATGTCATAAATACTATTATTATTTTTTGATGAACTTTAGACCTTTAGGTTTCACATTTAAGCCTTTGATTCATCTGGAGTTAGTTTTTGTGTATGGTATACAGTGTGGATCTTGTTTCATTTTTCTGCAAATGGATATCCAGTTTTGCCAGTACTATTTGTGAATGAGACTCTTCCCCATTTAATGGATTTTGGTCCTTAGGTCAATGGATCAATTTCTGGTTCCCAATTCTGCACAACTAGTCTATATAGTCTTTCATTGTACCAATACCAGGCTGTTCTGACAACTATGGCTGTGGAGTAGGTTTTGAGATCTGGAAGTGTGAGACCTCCTATTTTGTTCTTCTTCTTCCGTAGTGCTTTGCTTATCTGAGGCCTCTTGAGGTCTCTTTCCTTTTCATATAAAATTAGTGACTGTTTTCTCCATATCTTTAAGCAATGTTGATGGGATTTGGATTGAGATTGCATTGAATGTTTAGATTGCTTTGGGTAATATTGACATTTTCATAGTGTTTAATCTTCCTATTCACGAGCGTGGTATGTTCTTCCATTTATGTAGATCTCTTACAGTTTCTTGAAGTACTGTTTTGTAGTTTTCTTTGTATAGGTCTTTTGTATTCCTGGTAAGATTTATTCCTAAGTATTTTATCTTTTCTGTAGCTATTGTAAATGGTATTGATTTCCTTATTTCCTTTTCAGAGACTTCTTTGCTGGTGTATCTAACTGATTTTTTCCCATTGATCTTGTATCCTGCCACTATGCTAAATGTTTCAATAAGTTCCAGTGATTTTCTTGCTTAGTCTCTTGAGTTTTCCATGTATAGGATCACATCATCTGCAAATAAAGATAGTTTTACTTCTTCATACTGATTTGGATACCTTTGATTTCCCTTTCTTGCCTTATTGCCCTAGTTAGGACTTTCATACAATTTTGAATAGAAGTGGAGGCAGAGAGCCTACTTGTCTGGTTCCTGCCCACAAGGGGAATGGTTTTAGTCTTTTCTCCATTGAGAATAATGTTGGCTGTTGGCTTTGTATATATGCCCTTTATTATGTTGAGGAATTTCCCTTCTATTCTTATTTTTCTGTGATTTGTTTTAATCAGGAATTGATGTTGGATTTTATCAAATACCTTTTCTCCATCTACTGATAAGATCATGTGATCCTTTTACTTTATTTCACTTATGTGATGAATTACATTGATCATTTTTCTAATGTTGAATCATTCTTGCATACCTGGTATGAATCTCACTTAGTCAGAATGTATTATCTTTTGATATGTTGTTGCAGTCTATTGGCTAGGAGTTTGTTAAAGGTTTTTGCATCTATATTCGTGAGGGATATTAATCTGTAGTTTTGCTTTTTAGTGGTGTCTTTGTGTGGTTTTGGTATCGGGATCATGCTTGCTTCATAAAATGAATTTGGGAGGATTCCATCCTTTTCTATGTTCTGGAATAGTTTGAGTAGGATTGGTGTCAGTTCTTTTCAGAATAATTGGTAGAATTCTCCAGTGATACTATCTGGGCCAGGGCTTTTTTTTTTTTTTTTCCCCCTTGGTAATTTTTTTATGACCTGTTCATGTTCTTCTTTTGTTATGTGTCTTTTCAAGTTTTCTACTTCAGTCTCTGTTAGTTTTGGTAAGTAGTGTGTTTCTAGAAATCTGTCCCTTTCTTCTAGGCTTTCCAATTTTTTGGTCTAGAGTTCTTCATGTTGTTGTTGTTAGGTGCTATCTTCTCTGACTCATAGCAACCCTGTGTACAACAGAATGAAACACTGCTTCCTCTTGTGCCTGCCTCACAACACTTGTGATACCTGAGGCCATCATTTCTGCCACTGTGTCAACCCATCTTGTTAAGGGCCTTCCCCTTTTTCATTGACCCTCCACTTTACCAAAGATGATATCCTTCTCCAGGGAATGGTCCTTTCTGACAACATGACCAAAGTAGGTAAGATGAACTCCGGCCATTCTCACCTCCAAAGAGCATTCTGGTTGTACTACTTCCAGGACAGATTTATTAGTTCTTCTGGCAATCCCTAGTACTTTCTGTATTCTTCACCAACTCCACAACCATTTGCATTACTGATGTTAACTTCTAATTTTATAGCACTGTGACATGCGAAGATGTTTTGCAGTACCTCAATGTTTTTAAATTTATTGATGCTTGTTTTGTGGCCTAACATGGTCAATCATGGAGAATATTCCATGTGTGCTGGAAAAGAATGTATATTTTGCCTTTGTTGGGTGGACTGCTCTGTAGATGTCTATAAGGTCATATTGGTTGATAGTATTTTTTAGTTCTTCTGCATCTTTGTTGAGCATCCTTCCATTTGTTCTATTGTTTATTGAAAATAGTGTATTAAAGTCTCCTGTTATTACTGTGGAATCATCTAGTTGTCATTCCAATTCTGTTAAAGTCCGCATTATGCACTTTGGGCTTTTTCATTGGTTGCATAGATATTTATTATGGTGATGTCCTATTGTTCAATCGATAATCTAATCATTATATAATGTCCTTTCTTGTCTCTTTTGTTCATTTTTGATTAAAGTCTATTTTATCAGAAATAAATATTGTCATCCATTTGAAAAAATTGTCAATATTGTTAACAGAATTTTTTCTTGCTCTTTTTGGTTGCAATTTGCTTGGTATATCTTTTTCCAAGCTTTGATTTTTAGTCTATATTTGTCTTTGTGTCTAAGGTGAGTCTCTTGTAGACAGTATATTGATGGATCATGTTTTCTTATCCAGTTTGCAACATTCTGTCTCTTGAGTGACACATTTAATCCATTTACATTCAGTGAAATTAGACAACTATGAATTTGTTGCTGTCATTTTGTTTTGTGATTTCTGTGGTTTTGTTTATTTCTTTGTTCTATATAAATTTCTGTGCTGAGGACATTTTGTTTACAAATCAAGTTATCATCTCCTTCATTGCTATTGTTTTAGTATTTGCTAAATATTTGTCCTGGTCCTCTTTTTTATTTTGATTTGAAGGTTTATTATTTTTCTTTGAGGTTATCCAATATTTTATAATTTTCTTCCCAAATTTAAAACAATTTGTTCTATCTCACAACTTTCTTTACTTCTTCACATTTTAGAAGTTCTGTAACTACACAGTCTATTCCCCCTTTTTGTTTGTAGTTGTCCTCATTTACCTAATTGATGTCTCTAGTTCCCTGTTTACAACTGTCTGGTAAGCTTATTTTACCTTGGACACTTCTGTAACTAGGTTGGTTTCTTGGTTATGTCGTCATGTGTCTAAATCTTTGGCTGTTGTTTACTGTTGTTGGTGCTTTGTCTGAAGGACTCCCTTTAACATCATTTGTAAACTTGGTCTGGTTTTGAAAAATTCTCTTAATTTATGCTAATCTGATAATTTCCTAATTTCACCCTCATATTTGATAAACAATTTTGTTGTTGTTGTTGTTATGTGCCGTCGAGTCAAACCCCACTCATAGCGACCCCTCCTTGGGTTTCCGAGGCAGTATCACTACAGAAGTAGGATTGCCCAACCTTCCTTCCAAGGTGTGGCTGGTGGAGTTGAACAGCCAGCCATCTGGTTAGCAGGCAAGTGTCTTAGCCACTATGCTACCAGAGCTCCCAAACAATTTTGATAGGTATGTAATTCTTGGTTGGAAATTTTTTTTTTTTTTCAGTGTTTTATATATACTGTCCCATTGCCTTCCTGCCTGCATGGTTTCTGCTGAGAAATCAGAATTTAGTCTTAGTAGTTGTCCTTTATAGATAACGTTTCATTTTTACCATGTTGGTTTCAGGATTCTTTCTTTGCCTTTGGTTTTGGTGAGTTTGATGATATGTCTTGATGTTTTTCTTTTCAGATCTATTCTGTTTGGCTTTTGTTGAACTTCTTGAATGGATATATTCTCACCTTTCATCATATTAGGGAAATTTTCTTCCAAAAAATCTTTGACAATTTTCTCTGTAATTCTATCTGACTCTTACAGTTCTGGAATTTTATTACACGTAGGTTATTTTTCTTGATGATATCCCACATGAATCTTAGGCTTTTTCCTTATGTTTTAATCTTTTGCCTGATTGTTCCCTTAACAAAGTAGTATTGAGATATTTGTTTTCAATTTCATTAATTCAATTCTACTCCTTTGTCCAGTCAATGTGTTATCTATTTCTGAAATCATAGTATTAATTTTCTTGCTTTCTCCTTGTTGTTTTTGTATCATTTTGAATTTTTTTGTTTATTTTGCTATTTTGTTATTGTATTGCTGTCTTAAATTAATCTAGAGTTTTTTTTTCTGTTTTTCTTAATTTTGTCAGTGTTTTCCTTGATCTCGTCAGTGGACTCTTTGATCTGTCTCTTAATCCATTGAAGGTATCCAAATATAATTATTATGAATTCCTTAGCAATTAATTCCAATGCTGTTTCTTCCTCAGGGATGTTTTCTTGGTTTCCTCAGGGATGTATCCCGGTCCTTTATTTTTACTACTTTATCTTACCTTTTTTGTGTGGACTCTGATAGTCGTTTGTCTCAAAAACATTGTGGTTGCACTATATTTATGACTAATTGTGGTGTATGCTGTGTGCTTTGCACAAGATTTTGGTGACATGGTGCCTAAGGTATTTGACTCCTAACCAGAAGGTTGGTGGTTCAAACCCACCAGCCAATCCTTGGAAGGAAGACTGGGCAATCTATCTATCTATCTATCTATCTATCTAAGTAAATTACATACTGTGGCTTTTCTAGCCCTAAGTCTTTGTAAACTCCTTGGTGGAATTGGCTGTGAGCAAATGTGTAAAACTCTGATGTTGGGATTGGTTGGTTTGGGCCACTCTGGAAGGCTAAAAAGGAGCCCTCATAGAGGCAGAAGGAGTCTCTCTGACTGCTGGCTGAGAAAAATGTGCTGCTGAGAGAAACATGCTCCTGGGAAACATGAGAGACACACGCTGCTGAGAGATATGCAAGAGACACACACTACAGAGAGAGTGATGTGCTACTGAGACTGCCAGCTGTTGAGTGAGAAGGCCAGCTGCAAGAGACTGTGTGCATTTATGAACTTGAGTTGCAGCCTGTTGCTTCCCTAATAAACCCCATAATCTGTGAGTTTTGTGTGGCCACTGCAGTGAATTATCAAATGCAGCAGAGAGGTAGTGGGTGCTGTGGGAGGAATAGTTGGTGTCAGAGTTGGTGAAAAGGGTGGAGGGAGGTAGCATGTCAGACCTCACAGAAATAAGAGATTCTATCTTCCTCTTGTGGGGTTAGAGGAGGTCAGAAGATGTGGCCTCCTTGCCCCTTTGGCAATATATATGGTGAGTGTGATAGAGAACGAGAGTGTGTGCACAGATCTCTGTTAGCTGTTCAGAGAGAGCAATTGAGGGTGGGTTGAGTTGTATTAACAGTCATCTGTCATTGGTCAGTAAGTGCAAAAGCAATTGGTGGACCTCATTCAGTAGGTGGGTCTTCAGGTAGTACAGGTATATAGTTGGGTTGTGTGGGAAATGTTGCTATCACCCACTAAGTTAGACAAAAATAAATAAATAAATAAAAATAGAAAAAAAAAAAGAAACAAGGGAACAATAACCTCAATCCACATTAAAAAAAAAAAAACAGGAAAATCACATAAAAAATAGAAATGCAATAAATAAGAAGAAGGTATTTCAAAATTTGTTTTAGAAAAAGAAGGATAAAATAAAGATAATGAGGAAAAGAGAGAGAGAGAGAGAAAAAAAAGAAAGCAAAAATATCTGGGGAAGGAGGAATGAAAGAATACAGCAAGACCTAAAGAATAGGGAAAACTGGAAAAGGAAAAACAAGGCATGGGAAAAACCAAAAGAAAGAAACTAGGAATGGGGAAGAGGGAGAAAAAAAAAAAGAACCAGCAATGAGAAAGAAAGAAAACAATAAAGGGAGAAAGGAGGAAGATAAAAAGAATAATTTAAAAACAAAACTGTGGGAGGCAGGGCATAGCACCCAGGCTCTACCAGGGCAAAGACTGGGATAAACCTCTGCCAGTTAAGAGGGTGAGTGGAGATGAGGGATTGTCACATCCCTGTTCACCAAGAGGGTGCAGGGCACAAGGGTAACAAGAGGAATATCGTACCTCTCCAGTCATCAGCCTCCAATGCAGTTGCTCATGCTGTCCTCAGCAGGTGGACCTTACTCCCAGGTCTCTGTCAAAGCAAGAATGCCACCCATACACTCAAAATGGCTGTGCCAGCCACTTGCAAGCATCCTAAATGGCTGTACCCTCAAGATAGTTGCCAACAGTCCACAGGTCCCCCATCTCCTTCCTGGCACCAATGTCCTATCTGCCAGTATAGTCCTTGGTGAGGAGAGCTGATTCTCAGGTTGCTATTGGTAAGTATTCAAAATGGCTGTGCCCTCAGGACAGGCATCGTTTGTCTCCTTACTCATTGTTTCATTCAGATTCTTCTACTAGTTGGTATTTGATCCACTTCTTTATCCTTCCCTTCAAATCTCAGGGTTCCAAGATTGTCTTCTATATGGGTTTCAACTGGTTTCTCATCACTTTGCTGCAGAGGGTCTGTGTACTTCTCTGCCTATTCTGCCATCTTGGTGGAGCTCCTCAACATTTTCAATTTTCTAAAGAGAGTATTTTAAGTGAGCATCCCAAGCAACTGGGATTAACATGTAAGACATTTATTTGACTTCTTATTCATATCTTTGTTATCAATATTTTTCAAAAAGTAACTATTTTTCCCTGAAATTAAAAATCTCTTCACACTGGTGTACACTCTCCCATCCTACTTCTCAATTTCATCTAAAACTATTGCTATTACCATTGAAAGATCTCTGTTCCCTCAATTTCATCTTTATTTCCCCAACCCATACACCACTTACTCTTATTTCCAATAAGCTAAACTCTTTGATCAATTACTTTACCAGGGCTACAGACTGTAAATGAAGGGGGCTGGCAATTGATTTCCACCCTTCTGTTTCCATGTAGGGGAGCTCTGGTAGCGTAGTGCCTAAGGCATTTTACTGCTAACCAGAAGGCTAGAAGTTCAAACCCACTACTAAACTAACATTCATGTCTTCCCTCCACTCTTGACATATTTTCACTTATGGAAAGACAGTGAATCATCTTTGAGTTTTAAGCAAAGGAACTAGAATGCTTTACTCAGCCTTTTCCCTTTCAGAAAGCAGCCCATTTTGATAAATTTAACATAATTACAGTGAAATCAGTGATAACCAGAACTGAAGAGGATGACTTGTTTTCCTAGGTCTTGCAAGTTTTCCCCTTTGATAGGGTGCAGTCTTGCACTCTATCACATAAAGTTTTCTATCACTTTTATAATGGAAAATATTTGAGTTTTTCTTCTCTGACAGGTTTCTACCTTATATAGGCTCTAGCTTTCACAGGTTTTACTGTTATCTGTTCTTTGCCATATGGAAACAGGCTTATCCCTAAAAGGGAAGCCCTGCAAGTACTTAATCAGCTGCACTAGTGATAAATCTATCTAATTCAGGGGGAGGATTTATCAATTTCATTGGTTGTAGAAGGGAAGCCATGTACTACAATAAGTTTTCATGATAATAAAGGTAATATTTTATTTTTATTATTTACCCTCCTGCATCTTTCTCTCAATTTGTTCTACTCTTAAATAACAAAGAGTTATTTACTTGGACTACTTAAACCCCAATTCAAAGTATCCTTTTGTCCTTCCATTGATTTGCTCTATAAAGCCCAAATCCTTCTTTTTAATATATCTCTGTTGCTGAGAATTTCTAGGGGAAATGACACAATTTTGTGAATAGTTATAATTACACATTTATAGTCTTCACAAATCCCATCTCAGGAAGACATTCAGCACTTACTGGGTAGCAGAGAAGAAGTTAAGAGGCTGAACTCTAGATTTAAGGCTATCTTGATTCTTTTGCCTCCAATAGTGAACCTTGAGCATATATTTAAACTTTCTGTGCTTCAGATTTCTCATCTGTGAGATTCAGATATTGTAACACTTACTCATGTGGTACTACTAAATATTGAGATAGTACACACACAGTGTCTGGAAATAATGTCAGGTATTTCAGTTTGGCAATTATTTTGTGTGTTGTATCCCTTATGCAATCCACCTCCCACTGCTGTCAAGTTGTATCCAACTCATGGTGATCCCTCCTTGGATTTCCGAGACGGTATCACTACGGAAGTAGATTCCCCAACCTTCCTTTAGAGGAGTGGCTGGTGGGTTTGAACCACCAGCTTTCTGGTTAGTAGTCAAATGCCTTAGGCACTACACTATCAGAGCTCCTACCTAGGACATATGATAGACACCTTACCAAGCTTTATCCTTTTCTCTATGATTTTTATCTTTATCAAGCCCTTCCACCTCAATAGAATGCATTTTCTTGTACTGTATGCTGAAAACTGAACTATTCACCATGGACTTCTGTGAAGGCCAGCACCTCACATATACTTGTATCTGTCTCTTCTGCATTAAGCTAATATTCTGCTAACAGATTCTTTGTCAAGAAAATAAAATTCATATAGTGAAATATAGCCTAAAAGATACTTTATTTTTATCCCTTTCCAATTAATCAGTTTATTTCACAATGCTGTCCACATCCAATGGGCCACTCTTAAGATTCTTTCTGAATATTACTGTGATTTCTCCTCTTTGTCATTACTCCTGCTACTTTTCCCATTAAATCAATCTTCCATCTATGTCCATCTGGAAAATGTTTATCTTTGTGGACTCAGATAAATGTTTTGTCTCTAATAAAATAGTTTCTCTGATACAGTTCTCCAAAATTACTATGTGCTGTTCCTTTCTTTAAGCCTTTATTTCATTCTATGCAGTGCATTCTCACAATATATATATAACATTATTTTTCAAATTTCATCACATTACATTATTTTGTCTTTTGAAAAATAGGAAAATCAGCTCTACCTCAAAGAACCAGTATAAACATTAAAATAACAAAATAAAAGAATCAAAAATACTGTAATAACAAAACTCAAAGAAGACATTGTTGAAAGATACATAAAGTAGCCAGAGAAAAAAGGAAAACAAACATACAAAAGAAAAGACTTAATGAAAGTTTGTTAAACCTGAAAGCTCTAGTCTTATTCCCAATCTGCATACTTGGCTCATGAACCAACAGAAAGAGAATAAGAAACTTCTGGAAAACTATTGCTTATATTTTGAAGAGCATATAACTATTGTAGTTAATAATAACCATCTACCTAGAGCTATATAACTAAAATTCCCTGTTGTTGTTATGTGAGGTCAAGTCAGACCCAACTCATAGACACCCCTCCTTGGGTTTCCAAGGCAGTAACACTATGGAAGTAGATTGCACAACTTTCCTTCCAAGGAGTAGCTGGTGGGTTTGAACCTCTAGTCTTCTGGTTAGCAGTCAAGTGCCTTAGGCACTATGCTATCAGAGCTTGTAGGTGGCAAAATGATTTGTGTTTGACAGCTAACCTCTAAGTTGGCAGTTCAAACCCACCCAGGTTACCGTGGAAGAAAAAGCTGGGTGATCTTCTTTTGTTAAGGTTATAGACAAGGAAATCTATGGAGACATTCTACTCTAACACCGGAGTAATCTTAGTGGTAATCAACAATATGTAAATAAATTTGAAGAAGACTACTCTATAGGAATATAACCTTTTACAGAAATGAATTATCTGAAATTATAGAGGTGATATCAAAGAGATATGCCTCAATCAGTTAGATTGAAACTAATCCTTATTATAAAAATATTTATATATAAGAAAGGTGGCTCAAATACTTAGAAAATCTAAAATAATGATGCTTAAATTGGTCTTTTTTCTGTTTTATTATTATTATTATTTTGTTTTTTTTTTCTGATTGGAAGTAACATAGACTTACAAGTATGATACATGATAAGAAGTTTCTAGTTCAAATTCAGTATTTCAAATGTGCCATCCTGAAGAAATTCTGTTTTTTGATAAATCAGCCTCTCAGCTGAAAGAACTAAAGGAAAAATTCAAGCCTCAAGTTGCGATGTTGAAAGATTCTATGAGCAGATAAATCAAATGACATAGGAAACATCTAAGAAGATGGGATGGAAGCACAGACACTGTACCAAAAAGAATTAGTTGATGTTCAATCATTTCTGGAGGTAGCATTTGATTAAGAATCAATGGTATAGAAGGAAGAAGTCCAAAGCATGTGGAAGGAATTGATCCAAAACAAAGCTTGAGAAATTGATGGAATACTAACTGAGATGTCCCAACAAATTGAGATGCAATGCTGGAAACTCTCACTCATCTATGCCAAGATATTTGGAAGATAACTACTTGGTAATTTGACAGAATAGATCCATTACATGCCTGTTCCAAAGGAAGATGATCTAGTAGCATGTGGAAATTATTGAACAACATCATTATTATTACACACAAGTAAAATTTTGTAGATTATAATTCAAAAACAGCTTCATACTCTCATCAACGGGGGAATGCCAAAAATTCAAGCAAGATTCAGAAGTGGAATGAGGGATATAATTACTGAAGTCAGATGGATCTTGGTTGAAAGCAGAGAATACCAGGAAGGTATTAATCTGTGTTTTCTTGAGTATGTAAAGCCATTCTACTGTGTGGATCATAATTAATTATGGATAGCATTGCAGACACTCATTGTGCTTATGTGGATTCTATACATTGATTAAGAGGCAGTTGTTCGAACAGAACAAGGGGATGTTGCAAGATTTAAACCACAAAAAATTTCTGTCAGAGTGTATCCTTTTGTCATATATATTCAATCTGTATGCTGAGGAAATAATCTGAGAAGCTGGACTATATGAAGAACACTGTGACATTAATATTGGAGGAAAATTCATGAGATGGATTAGCACAGTGGCTACAAAGATGGGCTTAGGTATAGCAAGGATTGTGAGACTGGCACAGAACTGGGCACTGTTTCATTCTGTTGTAAGTATGATCGCTATGAGTCAGAGCATAGTTGACAGCACCTAACAACAACAACAACATTTGCAAACAGCATAATCTCGCTTGTCAAAAGTGATGATGACATGATCACCTACTACTGGTGAAAATCAAAGAATAGAGCCTTTAATATATATTGCACCTCAACCTAAAGAAAACAAAAATCCTCATAATTTGACCATTAAATCATATCATGATAAATGGAGAAAAAATTGAAGGTGTCAAGGATTTCTTTTTACTTGGACCAACTATCATTTCCCATGGAAACATTGTCAAGAAATCAAACTGGGTATTGCATCTAGCAAATCTGCTGCAAAGGAACTCTTTAAAGTGTTATAAACAAAGATATCACTTGAAACAAACTGTGGTATTTTAAACAGTTTTATATGCATGCAAAAGCTGGATAATGAAAAAGGCAGACCAAAAAATGTGTGTATTTGAATTATGGTAAAAACAAAGACCAAACACACTGCCCTCGAGTCAGACCCAATTCATGGTGGCCCCTCCTCGGTTTTCTGAGGTGGTACCACTATGGAAGTAGATTGCCCAACCTTCCTTCTGGGGAGTGGCTGGTGGGTTTGAACCACCAGCCTTCTGGTTTGCGCTCAAATGCCTTAGGCACTATGCCACCAGAGCTCCCTTGAATTATGGTATTGGCAAAAAATATTGATTATACCATAGACTTCTGGAAGAATAAATATATCTATCTTGGAAGAAGTACAGCCAGAATGCTCCTTCCAGCAAGAATGGCAAGACTCCCTCTCTCTTATGTTTTGTATATTATTTAGGAGCACTGGAGGCACAGTGGAGAAAGACATTGTTTTTGGTAAAATGGAGAGTCAGTGAAAAGAGAAAGACCCTGAACTAGATGAATTAACACAATGACTGCAACAAAGAGCTCATATCTGCTAATGTGAAGAAGGTATTAGGCTGGATATTGTGTTATGTTATACATAAGGTAGATATTAGTCAACGTCAGATCAAAGGCACCAAACAAAAACAACATGGCTAAATTCTTAAATAGTAACAAAAATAAATTGTTTATTCTCAGTATTTAATAAACCTGTTTTAAATTCCCTTATTATTCTTTATTCAGGTGCATCATTTTAAACAACTTTGATTTAAATTTCAGTTCTATTGGTTTATAGATTTTTTTCTCCAAACACAATATAGAGCCCAATAAGAAAGGAACTAATCTGTTAAACTCAATTTTAAAATTAAAAAATTCCATAACTGACATCTAATAAAACACAACAAAATGTAGAATTCTTAAAGTTTTAGAAACATTTCAACTTCATTAACTACTTTTAGCTCAATTTTTTAAGATTATTGGGAGAAATTGTTCAACCATGTTAATATTCATAGCTTAATAACTTAGTGAAACTTTTGTGGTTGTCACCATTTGCAAAGTCACATATATTTTCTTCTCTTTTCTCACCCTAATCATATATCTTGATTGATTATAACATTATCTTGTCTGATGGTAACCAGTAAAAACTTTATGAATCACAATGAACCACTGTCTGATATATTACTGGAAAACTTTATGAATAGCCCTGAAACATTATCCAATGTAGTGTCAGAAGATGAGCCCCTCAGATTGGAAGGCACCCAAAATACAACTGGGGAAGAGTTGCCTCCTCAAAAATACAGTCAATCTTAATGATGTGGATGGAGTAAAGCTTTCAGGAGCTCCACTTGCTGATATGGTATGACTCAAAATGAGAAGAAACAGCTGCAAACATCCATTAATAATAGGAACAAGGAATGTACGAAGTATGAATCTAGGAAAATTGGAAGTTGCCAAAAATGAAATGGAAACATAAAGATTGATATCCTGGGCATTAGTGAGCTGAAATGGACTGATTTGGACATTTTGGATCAGCCAACCTTATGATCTACTATGTCAGGAAGGACAAATTGAACAGTAATGGTATGGCATTCATGATCACAAAAAAAAAATGTTACAAAATTTATCCTAAATTACAGTGGTGTCAGTGATAGGATAATATCCATATGCTTACACGGAAGACCAGTTAATGCTACTATTATTCGAATTTATACATCAACCACCAAAGTAAAAAATGAGGAAATTGAAGATTTTTACCAACTTCTGGAGTCCAAAATTAATCAAACATGCAATCAAGATGTGTTGACTATCACAGATGATTGAAATGCAAAAGATGGAAAGAAAGAAGAATCATCAGTTGTTGGAAAGCACAGCCTTGTTGATAGAAATAATGCTGGAGATTGCATGATAAAATTTTGCAATACCAATGACTTATTTATAGCAAATACCTTTCTTCAGCAACACAAATGGTGGGTATACACGTGGACTTCATCAGATGGAATACACAGGAATCAGATCACCAACATCTGTGGTAAGAGGTGATGCAGAACCTCAATATCTATAGCCAAAACAAGACCATCAACTACTCATGAAAATTCAAGATGAAGCTGAAGGCAATTAAAACAAGTCCACAGGAGCCAAAATATGACCTTGAATATATCCCTCCTGAATTTAGAGACCATTTAAAGAACAGATTTGATGCATTGAACACTAATGAACGAAAACCAGAGGAATTGTGGGATGACATCAAGAGCATCATCCATGAAGAAAGCAAAAGGTCATTAAAA